>NC_092340.1:303132500-303232500 GCF_046630445.1 Rutidosis leptorrhynchoides
CTTGGAGGCACTACTTATATGGGGTCAAAAGTATTATATATACCGACCACAAAAGTCTTCAACACATATTTAATCAGAAACAACTGAATATGAGGCAGCGTAGGTGGATTGAATTATTGAATGATTACGACTTTGAGATTCGTTACCACCCGGGGAAGGCAAATGTGGTAGCCGATGCCTTGAGTAGGAAGGATAGAGAACCCATTCGAGTAAAATCTATGAATATAATGATTCATAATAACATTACTACTCAAATAAAGGAGGCGCAACAAGGAGTTTTAAAAGAGGGAAATTTAAAGGATGAAATACCCAAAGGATCGGAGAAGCATCTTAATATTCGGGAAGACGGAACCCGGTATAGGGCTGAAAGGATTTGGGTACCAAAATTTGGAGATATGAGAGAAATGGTACTTAGAGAAGCTCATAAAACCAGATACTCAATACATCCTGGAACGGGGAAGATGTACAAGGATCTCAAGAAACATTTTTGGTGGCCGGGTATGAAAGCTGATGTTGCTAAATACGTAGGAGAATGTTTGACGTGTTCTAAGGTCAAAGCTGAGCATCAGAAACCATCAGGTCTACTTCAACAACCCGAAATCCCGGAATGGAAATGGGAAAACATTACCATGGATTTCATCACTAAATTGCCAAGGACTGCAAGTGGTTTTGATACTATTTGGGTAATAGTTGATCGTCTCACCAAATCAGCACACTTCCTACCAATAAGAGAAAATGACAAGATGGAGAAGTTAGCACGACTGTATTTGAAGGAAGTCGTCTCCAGACATGGAATACCAATCTCTATTATCTCTGATAGGGATGGCAGATTTATTTCAAGATTCTGGCAGACATTACAGCAAGCATTAGGAACTCGTCTAGACATGAGTACTGCCTATCATCCACAAACTGATGGGCAGAGCGAAAGGACGATACAAACGCTTGAAGACATGCTACGAGCATGTGTTATTGATTTCGGAAACAGTTGGGATCGACATCTACCGTTAGCAGAATTTTCCTACAACAACAGCTACCATTCAAGCATTGAGATGGCGCCGTTTGAAGCACTTTATGGTAGAAAGTGCAGGTCTCCGATTTGTTGGAGTGAGGTGGGGGATAGACAGATTACGGGTCCGGAGATTATACAAGAAACTACCGAGAAGATCATCCAAATTCAACAACGGTTGAAAACCGCCCAAAGTCGACAAAAGAGCTACGCTGACATTAAAAGAAAAGATATAGAATTTGAAATTGGAGAGATGGTCATGCTTAAAGTTTCACCTTGGAAAGGCGTTGTTCGATTTGGTAAACGAGGGAAATTAAATCCAAGGTATATTGGACCATTCAAGATTATTGATCGTGTCGGACCAGTAGCTTACCGACTTGAGTTACCTCAACAACTCGCGGCTGTACATAACACTTTCCACGTCTCGAATTTGAAGAAATGTTTTGCTAAAGAAGATCTCACTATTCCGTTAGATGAAATCCAAATCAACGAAAAACTCCAATTCATCGAAGAACCCGTCGAAATAATGGATCGTGAGGTTAAAAGACTTAAGCAAAACAAGATACCAATTGTTAAGGTTCGATGGAATGCTCGTAGAGGACCCGAGTTCACCTGGGAGCGTGAAGATCAGATGAAGAAGAAATACCCGCATCTATTTCCAGAAGATTCGTCAACACCTTCAACAGCTTAAAATTTCGGGACGAAATTTATTTAACGGGTAGGTACTGTAGTGACCCGAACTTTTCCATGTTTATATATATTAATTGAGATTGATGTTTACATGATTAAATGTTTCCAACATGTTAAGCAATCAAACTTGTTAAGACTTGATTAATTGAAATAGGTTTCATATAGACAATTGACCACCCAAGTTGACCGGTGATTCACGAACGTTAAAACTTGTAAAAAAAAAAAACTATATGATGACATATATATGGTTATATATATAGTTAACATGATATTATGATAAGTAAACATATCATTAATTATATTAACAATGAACTACATATGTAAAAACAAGACTACTAACTTAATGATTTTGAAACGAGACATATATGTAACGTTTATCGTTGTAACGACATTTAATGTATATATATCATATTAAGAGATATTCGTACATCATAATATCATGATAATATAATAATTTAAAATCTCTTTTGATATTATAAACATTGGGTTAACAACATTTAACAAGATCGTTAACCTAAAGGTTTCAAAACAACACTTACATGTAACGACTAACGATGACTTAACGACTCAGTTAAAATGTATATACATGTAGTGTTTTAATATGTATTTATACACTTTTGAAAGACTTCAATACACTTATCAAAATACTTCTACTTAACAAAAATGCTTACAATTACATTCTCGTTCAGTTTCATCAACAATTCTACTCGTATGCACCCGTATTCGTACTCGTACAATACACAGCTTTTAGATGTATGTACTATTGGTATATACACTCCAATGATCAGCTCTTAGCAGCCCATGTGAGTCACCTAACACATGTGGGAACCATCATTTGGCAACTAGCATGAAATATCTCATAAGATTACAAAAATATGAGTAATCATTCATGACTTATTTACATGAAAACAAAATTACATATCCTTTATATCTAATCCATACACCAACGACCAAAAACACCTACAAACAATTTCATTCTTCAATTTTCTTCATCTAATTGAACTCTCTCAAGTTCTATCTTCAAGTTCTAAGTGTTCTTCATAAATTCCAAAAGTTCTAGTTTCATAAAATCAAGAATACTTTCAAGTTTGCTAGCTCACTTCCAATCTTGTAAGGTGATCATCCAACCTCAAGAAATCTTTGTTTCTTACAGTAGGTTATCATTCTAATACAAGGTAATAATCATATTCAAACTTTGGTTCAATTTCTATAACTATAACAATCTTATTTCAAGTGATGATCTTACTTGAACTTGTTTTCGTGTCATGATTTTGCTTCAAGAACTTTGAGCCATCCAAGGATCCATTGAAGCTAGATCCATTTTTCTCTTTTCCAGTAGGTTCATCCAAGGAACTTAAGGTAGTAATGATGTTCATAACATCATTCGATTCATACATATAAAGCTATCTTATTCGAAGGTTTAAACTTGTAATCACTAGAACATAGTTTAGTTAATTCTAAACTTGTTCGCAAACAAAAGTTAATCCTTCTAACTTGACTTTTAAAATCAACTAACCACATGTTCTATATCTATATGATATGCTAACTTAATGATTTAAAACCTGGAAACACGAAAAACACCGTAAAACCGGATTTACGCCGTCGTAGTAACACCGCGGGCTGTTTTGGGTTAGTTAATTAAAAACTATGATAAACTTTGATTTAAAAGTTGTTATTCTGAGAAAATGATTTTTATTATGAACATGAAACTATATCCAAAAATTATGGTTAAACTCAAAGTGGAAGTATGTTTTCTAAAATGGTCATCTAGACGTCGTTCTTTCGACTGAAATGACTACCTTTACAAAAACGACTTGTAACTTATTTTTCCGACTAGAAACCTATACTTTTTTGGTTTAGATTCATAAAATAGAGTTCAATATGAAACCATAGCAATTTGATTCACTCAAAACGGATTTAAAATGAAGAAGTTATGGGTAAAACAAGATTGGATAATTTTTCTCATTTTAGCTACGTGAAAATTGGTAACAAATCTATTCCAACCATAACTTAATCAACTTGTATTATATATTATGTAATCTTGAGATACCATAGACACGTATACAATGTTTCGACCTATCATGTCGACACATCTATATATATTTCGGAACAACCATAGACACTCTATATGTGAATGTTGGAGTTAGCTATACAGGGTTGAGGTTGATTCCAAAATATATATAGTTTGAGTTGTGATCAATACTGAGATACGTATACACTGGGTCGTGGATTGATTCAAGATAATATTTATCGATTTATTTCTGTACATCTAACTGTGGACAACTAGTTGTAGGTTACTAACGAGGACAGCTGACTTAATAAACTTAAAACATCAAAATATATTAAAAGTGTTGTAAATATATTTTGAACATACTTTGATATATATGTATATATTGTTATAGGTTCGTGAATCAACCAGTGGCCAAGTCTTACTTCCCGACGAAGTAAAAATCTGTGAAAGTGAGTTATAGTCCCACTTTTAAAATCTAATATTTTTGGGATGAGAATACATGCAGGTTTTATAAATGATTTACAAAATAGACACAAGTACGTGAAACTACATTCTATGGTTGAATTATCGAAATCGAATATGCCCCTTTTTATTAAGTCTGGTAATCTAAGAATTAGGGAACAGACACCCTAATTGACGCGAATCCTAAAGATAGATCTATTGGGCCTAACAAACCCCATCCAAAGTACCGGATGCTTTAGTACTTCGAAATTTATATCATATCCGAAGGGTGTCCCGGAATGATGGGGATATTCTTATATATGCATCTTGTTATTGTCGGTTACCAGGTGTTCACCATATGAATGATTTTTATCTCTATGTATGGGATGTGTATTGAAATATGAAATCTTGTGGTCTATTGTTACGATTTGATATATATAGGTTAAACCTATAACTCACCAACATTTTTGTTGACGTTTTAAGCATGTTTATTCTCAGGTGATTATTAAGAGCTTCCGCTGTCGCATACTTAAATAAGGACAAGATTTGGAGTCCATGCTTGTATGATATTGTGTAAAAACTGCATTCAAGAAACTTATTTTGTTGTAACATATTTGTATTGTAAACCATTATGTAATGGTCGTGTGTAAACAGGATATTTTAGATTATCATTATTTGATAATCTACGTAAAGTTTTTTAAACCTTTATTGATGAAATAAAGGTTATGGTTTGTTTAAAAATGAATGCAGTCTTTGAAAAACGTCTCATATAGAGGTCAAAACCTCGCAACGAAATCAATTAATATGGAACGTTTTTAATCAATAAGAACGGGACATTTCACATATCTTTTAATCCGTTCATCGAAACTATTCGATATCTAAATGAAAAGTTATTGATTTTTCGCCAGCATTCCAAAAACATGTATATCATATACATTTTACCAGTAATATATGTATTTAATTAGTGATTCATTATAAACTGTTTAACGATGAAATTTAGTATACAAGCATGCATAAACATATATACTCGAGCACTAGACATATATACACTATTAATATATAAAAGATAAGATATGAATGCTCACTTATCAATATTGAGATTCAATATTGCAGGAAAGTACGTAGACGCAACAGAGATGATAAACAATAGGTTTGACTTGTGAACAGTACCCATAACCTCCATAGCTATAACCCATAATTTCCTTAGCTCTATCCCGCTCGAAAACATATTTTGAAAGTAACACGCTCATAACCTCGTCGTAATATTTTATGTATACATATTAATAATACCCTTACTAATACTAATACTAAATATTATTATTAATATTAATATTAATATTAATATTAATATTAATATTTATAATAATATTAATATATATATATATATATATATATATATATATATATATATATATACAGAGTGCATGATGAGATGAAATGAAAATGAATTACACGAATATGGCTTCGAGCGAATTTATAGAGTTTTGGCCACCAGACTCACCATGCGATCGCATGGGTCTTGGGCACTATGGCCATGCGATCGCATGGCTTCCCTCACCAGCTCACACTCCGTTGTTTTCTTGTGTGTCGACATGTTTTAATAATACCTAAATTGAAATTTAAAATTTTAAAAAGTCGTATTTATTAAATTCTTCAGGGGTATTCTATGTAACTTATAATTAATAATTTCTATCATGTCATTTTCATGTGAATAGTAAATAAATTAATTTAAATTCAACTATTTAAGCTACACGTTGTACGTTGTGCTTTATAAATTGTACATTATTAATTTAACTTCGTTTCTTAAAAAAAATACAAAAATTATATCATAAAAATAAAATGACTTAATACGTAAAATTTTTAATTTGAAATAGCATCGTTTAATAGTAAATTTTTAATCATTTCGTATATAAATATTATTCGCATGATTCCGTATATATCGAAAACTCTTATATTTATTAAAATATGTATATAGTACATGTTATGACGTTCGTGAATCGTTAGACAAATAGGGTGGTCAACCGTTATATAAAAAATTATTTTCAAAAGTTTTAAAACTTGTCAAAATTTCATTGCTTATCATGTTGAAAATATTAAATCATATAGAGATTTGGTTTAAATAAGTTGAAATTTTCCGGGTCATCACAGTACCTCCCCGTTAAAGAAATTTCGTCCCGAAATTTGAGTGAGGTCGTCATGGTTAACAATAAAAATGTTTTTATGACGAATATTAGTTGATAAATAGAATTTCTATCACCGTTGAATAATATGGATAAAACAATCCAATTACTCGAAGCGTATGAGAGAAGTTTTCGTAATAGAGTGAAATGAAGAATAGAGATTTGTCTTATCTCTTGACGTAGTAACGATTGATTTCCGGAATTTAAGGAATAAAAAATCTTCATAATTTAAATAAGATTTGATTCTTCGGGAATTAAGGAGATTAAGATCTTCTTTAATTAAATGCGTAATCTGCCTCGATTGCTATGTCTGATATTTCACTATAAATTGACCTCTTCCGTTTCATTTATTTTCACCACTCCTATAAGCTTCTTTCTTATTTCATAATTCCTAATAGATTGTGAAAATGCTTAATCCAGTTCTGATTCTTGATATTTTCTTGGCTATCGTATCCTTCATTCTTCTTTTTCATCTGCCACCAGAGGAGGTTATTTTCTTCTACTATTACCTTGGGGTTATAGTGTTTTTCATTCTCCCGTGTCTTTATATTGCTATACGCATTGATATACACGGTTTGTAATTTCAGGTTTGTTATCGGGCTTTATATCTCCCCTTATATTTCAATGTCTCTACTTCTGTCTTCTATAATCATTGTCATTCACAGTTAATACTCCCTCTTATTTGCTGCGATTTATACTCCAATTTCTATTTCGGAGCTTTGTCCCTTCGTTTCTTCTTCTTGCGATTAGGCATCTCTTGTAATGGTCCAGAATTCGTAGGTATGGAGTTTTGGATGAACATAGTTAATGTTCTGAGAAGGTAATCGTAATGGCACGATCTTGATTTGTCAAATTACCAGAATATCCGAAAAAGACAGAATCATCAAGAAAATATATTTTCTTGATATGTTTAGAGGTTAAATAGAATAAAAGAGTTATGTAACATGGTTCATGATGAGGGTGGGATCTGTGAACCTTTATCAAGTTCCATTAGAAACTCAGCATGACTTACTTTAATATAATCACGTTGATCAAGTGTCATTATATTATACTAACTCATGCTTCAGTTCCCAACATTACTTCAAAACATCCATTTTTTTTTTTGAATTTTTCAGATTTTAGAAACTAAAATAGTTTCTTTTATGATGTAACACAGATAGCGCGAAGAGGTAATGATTTCAGATAAGAATGGTTTCGAAAAATATCTTCAGAAATATGGAGGATATTTATATTGAAAGATACGATGATATCTTAGAATTTCTAATATCAGAGGATGATGAAGAATATTGTCCGTAAGGGTTTAGATTCGGAAGCAAGGTATTCGTTAATGGCTTCAGCAGATACTGAATCATTTGTATTCTTTGAAGGCAGGTTTCGTCCTTGTGATTTATCCACAGCCTCCTTCATACTTTGCTCAATCCGTTTTCCAGTTCCAAACCTTTTCTTTTTCTGAGCTTTGCCAACACACTATTCTTTATCATTAAACTTTTTATTGTTAAGGTCGTTTACAGTTTTTGCTGCTTCATCAGTACTTTTCAAAATTTCGAGAACTAGTTCGCGGTTTAAGGTGTTTTTCGGAAACTTCACATTCAAAGTACGTAAGTATAGGAGATAGATGTTATATGTACACATATAACTGTTGGAGTAGACATGCTGCGAGATTTCAAAATACTGATTGCTGATTCCCAGTAATTGGCAAGACAATTCTTGTTATAAGATGCAGATGAGTAAATGATTGGGTTTCGATAAATATAATGATTTTTCGGAAAGTCAAAGATCAGTGAAGTTGTTGGTAAGTTTACTGCTAATGTGGTGGAACATGATAGGTTCCCCAGTAACAAGAACGTATATGTCAAGGTTATAATAAGGTTAATCTGAAAAATCGAAGTTGACTGGTTGGAAGTGTGATGAAAATTTGATATCTTGAAAAGAATTGCAAGATTATTTTCGGTAATAACAACGTTAAAGGATCTTGCACAGTTTTGAAGTCAAAGTATAGCTTTGAAAGATGTAGAGATCTAAGAATGATGTCACCGGTTCAGAGTTATGGCTTGGATTCTGATCCGTCAATATCAGAATATGTAATTGAATTTGTATGGAAACGATTGTATATCGCTGTGAGCATAGTTAATAATTTTTGAATCAAAGTTGAAGAATGTACAGTATAACACAAGGTTGCAAAAGACGTGAGACGGGGTCGAGACGGTTGGGTTCTAAAAAGGTCGAGACGTTCGAGACGGGGTTGAGACGGGGGTCGAGACGGACGTTGACTAAAGTTGACTTTTAAATATATGAGTATATAAATGTATATATGTGTACATATTTTAAAGCTAGAAACTTCTATTGCCTAATTTGTACTCATAATCATTATCACCGTTAATATAATACAGAAAATTCAAACTAAAATACAACAAATTTGACCGATTTTACCAAATTTATGGCTTTTCCAAATTTTGAGAGACTTTGACATGATTTTGTTCAACTTTGACCCGAATTTTTACCGTTGACTGTCATATTAGACGGTTTTTTTACAAGACGGGACGGGCTAGTCATCAAACCGTCTCAACGGGCGTCGAGACGGCTCGAGACGGGGTGTTTTGCAACAGTGGTATAACATATTAATTATGAACTTATATATTTCCTGGGAATTACCTACCCGTTAAAGATTTCACAAGTAATATTTTGTACAAAAGAATTTTCATTACTGTCTTTATGAAAATATATGTATGTATATTTCTTCAGATGTAATACGGATTTAATGAGTTAATATCATATTAAGCTCATTTGATTTTCTGCTTGACTTAGAAATGATTAATCTCTAAAACATTAAAGATTACATAATATTTGCGGAGTTTTTCACTAATGAAATCAACACTTCATTATTTATTCTTATTGATATTCGTCAGTGAAGGATGTTGGTGCTCGTGGAATTTTTGTGAACCTTACAAGGCACAGATGATGTTTTCTGGAAAGTTTCGAGTATATCGAAATTGAAAATGTAAAATCAATTATGTAATTGATTAATACACTTGGTTTATTATGAAATGGAATTCATTAAGTTGAAACAGAGATTGTAGTTAACAATGGTTAAGTTGTTAAGGAAGGATGTATATCATTGCATATTAGTAATATGAACTAACCGAGTAGTACCTACCAGTTAAGATTCACACGTAATAGCTTAGTACGAAAAGATTTATTTTGATTTCAAAATTCATATATATTAAATATACATAAAATTTCTTCAGGGGAAATGAGTTAATACTTCATCGGTTATTGTTGCTGGTATTTCTTGGTAACTACGGTGCGTATGACGTTGATGCTCGTGGGACAGATTGTGAAGTTGAGGTTTGCGATGCGGATGTTGTTGGTGGTGGTAATGGTACTGTTGGTGTTGTTTTCGGTGGTACTGTTGATGCCGGTGATGCTGCTGGTGCTTGTAACCTTTGCACCATATTCTCCAAAGCCACTACCCGAGCGCGAAGCTCGTTGACTTCTTCTACTACACCGGGATGATTGGAGGTTCGGACGAGCGGACGAATAAGATTTAGAATGTGAGATAGTATATAATCATGATTAGATACTCTGGAAATGAGATAGAAAATGGTATTACGAACAGGTTCGCTGGTAAGTGCTTCAGGTTCTTCGCCAAGAGGGCAATGTGGTGGATGGAAGGGATCGCCTTCTTCTTGTCTCCAATGACTAAGTAAGCTACGAACCCATCCCCAATTCATCCAGAATAGATGATGGCTAATTGGTTGATCCATTCCGGTTACACTGTCTTCGGAGTTCATGTGAATATCCATATCGGAATAGCTGTCGGAATTTAAGGAATTTGAACTAGATACGTGATCCATCTTGTATAATCAGGGAATTGATTTTTGATATAAGATAGATTAAAGAATTTAGATTGGTACTCCTCAATACATAATTTACATATGTATATATAATACCAAAATTCCGTAAATTACGGAGAAATTTTCGGAAGATGTCAGGAAAAGTTTACAGTAACAGATATGCTAAGATATGAATTTTGTCGGTACACTATCTATGCAGTAAATGCAGTAAGACGTGTCTAGACTTAGGAATGATAAGCAAGTAATTTTCGACGATAAATGGTAAGCAAAACTTGGTAAAAACATATACGGTCATAGTCCAGACTCACTAATGCATCCTAACAATAACCAATTAGACACACTCATGCAAGACCTGGTTCACTAGGACCAACGCTCTGATACCAACTGTGACGATCGCTCCAAATCCATATGGACGAACACGTCATTCATTGATTTCATTGTGAGGTATTTGACCTCTATATGATACGTTTTGTAAACATTGCATTCTTTTGAAAAGGCACACCATAAATAAATATTTAAATCAAAGGTTTTCGACATCTGATGATTTTTACATATAGACAATCACTGTAAATAATAGTTTACAATAGTACTTCTGTTGACAATGCAGTCAAACTAATATACATGGTGATGATTTGGTGAATGCAACGTTTCCTTGAAAAATATGCCATGTAAGACACCATGCACATAGCTTGTCTAACATATAAGCAAACAGCGGAAGACTTCTAGGGAACCTGAGAATAAACATGCTAACAAGTCTCAACACAAAGGTTGGTGAGTTCATAGTTTTAATGTTTTGCATAATCTGTACAAAAAAGTGAATCACAAGATTTCAGTTGTTCCATCCAGAAACGTTTATCAAAATATTCTACGAAATTGAGCACCCTGGTAACTAAACTTAATGTATATATAATTTGTACCCTTTGTATAATCATCTTAAAAATACACGCAAACCAACGTGTACGCTTCTCAAATAGCATACGTCTGTTAAAAGGCTAGTACTCTAGCTCGGACGGGGATGTCAAGCCCTATGGATCCATATACTGTTATTCGCGCCCACCAGTCCATATCCTATGTACTGGCAGCTACTAGTTACCAAAGCTAAGGGATTTTCGGTTCAAACTCAGTGTAGAATTAAGTATATACTTGTATCCATTGCGTTTAAAATAAATTGCATGTATTCTCAGTCCAAAAATATAGATTGCAAAAGCAATTAAAAAGGGAGCAAATGAAACTCACTTTAGCAGCATATAAAGTCGTTCACCAAAATGTGACCGAAACTCGGATTACCAAATAACCGTAGATCTCAACCTAGAGAACATATATTGGTCAATAAATGTTTATCAAGCTAGGTCAGGACATAATGTATCACAATCCTAATGCTCGAGATCGACATACAAAAGTTATCCAAAGTCGTTTCAAAAAGTCAATTTTGGACAGTTGTTTAACAAAACGAGATGTACCTTATATAAGGATTCATTTACTCGGTTGGTAATATTCAAAAATCCAATTTATCAATCTTACAAACAAGTTGTTTAAATATTAATTGCAGATTCAAAAGCAATTCCAATTAACGTCAATTATAATTCAGTTGATCATATCTTTTAATCCGTTCATCGAAACTATTCGATATCTAAATGAAAAGTTATTGATTTTTCGCCAGCTTTCCAAAAACATGTATATCATATACCTTTTACCAGTAATATATGTATTTAATTAGTGATTCATTATAAACTGTTTAACGATGAAATTTAGTATACAAGCATGCATAAACATATATACTCGAGCACTAGACATGTATACACTATTAATATATAAAAGATAAGATATGAATGCTCACTTATCAATATTGAGATTCAATATTGCAGGAAAGTACGTAGACGCAACAGAGATGATAAACACTAGGTTTGACTTGCGAACAGTACCCATAACCTCCATAGCTATAACCCATAATTTCCTTAGCTCTATCCCGCTCGAAAACATATTTTGAAAGTAACACGCTCATAACCTCGTCGTAATATTTTATGTATACATATTAATAATACCCTTACTAATACTAATACTAAATATTATTATTAATATTAATATTAATATTAATATTTATAATAATATTAATATATATATATATATATATATATATATATATATATATATATATATATATATATATATATATATATATATATATATATATATACAGAGTGCATGATGAGATGAAATGAAAATGAATTACACGAATCAGGCTTCGGGCGAATTTATAGAGTTTTGGCCACCAGACTCACTATGCGATCGCATGGGTCTTGGCACTATGTTCATGCGATCGCATGGCCTCCCTCACCAGCTCACACTCCGTTGTTTTCTTGTGTGTCGACATGTTTTAATAATACGTAAATTGAAATTTAAAATTTTAAAAAGTCGTATTTATTAAATTCTTCAGGGGTATTCTATGTAACTTATAATTAATAATTTCTCGTTTTCATGTGAATAGTAAATGAATTAATTTAAATTCAACTATTTAAGCTACACGTTGTACGTTGTGCTTTACAAATTGTACATTATTAATTTAACTTCGTTTCTTAAAAAAAAAATACAAAAATTATATCATAAAAATAAAATGACTTAATACGTAAAATTTTTAATTTGAAATAGCATCGTTTAATAGTAAATTTTTAATCATTTCGTATATAAATATTATTCGCATGATTCCGTATATATCGAAAACTCTTATATTTATTAAAATATGTATATAGTACATGTTATGACGTTCGTGAATCGTTAGACAAACAGGGTGGTCAACCGTTATATAAAAAATCATTTTCAAAAGTTTTAAAACTTGTCAAAATTTCATTGCTTATAATGTCGAAAATATTAAATCATATAGAGAATTGGTTTAAATAAGTTAAAATTTTCCGGGTCATCACAATTTCTTTCCTTTTAAAGAGTAATTATTGCTAGGGCATAAAAACTTTGATTGAATGAATACCAACTTGTTTGTACTGTTTTAAAACAAATTTAATGTTGGATCAAGCATTGCCAACCGGTAATAGCTAAAGGCAAAAAATGGGAGATAGGGAAGAGGAGACTCAGGATAGCCACTCCACTTTATAAATGGTGCACACAAAGTCTTCTTTCATTTGCAATTCCTTTTTCTTTGTTTATAAAGTAGTTATAGACTAGAATATAGATATAGATATCATCATTAAACATTAAACACTTAACCTAAAGTATAACTAGAATATAGATATCATCATTAAACATTAAACACTTAACCTAAAGTCCATCACAACTAATTCAATGTTTATGCACCTAACATTACTCATTACGGTTGGGTACTTGGAAATCTCTAAAGGAGACCAAGGTTCAATCCTCACTATCTACACTTGGGGTGCTTGCCTTTCAAAAAAAAAAAAAAATATCCACTTGGATCATGGCGTTGGAAGTATGTCGTTTGCTTTCCCGGTTGTTAGTATAGTATCGGCGCCAAAATTTGTCGCTGGATTTGAGGGAAACTTTGACTGACCTATACGGGTGCTTTTAGGCTATTCTTAACCCTTACTGTGATGTCAGAATTAAATTGTGTTTTTTGGTAAAAAGGTGATTTTTTATTGTGACTGTATTTGATATTCGTTAATCTTAAAAATTGAGTGAGAAAAAAAATAAATTAAATATTAAATAAAAAAGTAAGAATAGAAGTTTCTCGAAAATATTTACTTGTACCGTAGAATAACAAGTTGCAATGACTTCGGGTTACTCGCAAAGCAGGTAGTGGCTCTGGATTAGTCACTTAAAAAAAAAAATAAAAAAAAAAAAATTTAATGAGTAATTATTTATTAGGATTCTTCTGGAGATTCATCAGCCCCATTTATTCGGTTTCTCAAATTCTCTTCAATTCAATATTCAGTAGCAAGTAGTATGAATCCGAACACAGAGAAATTGGTGAGAAGAACAACAATGGTGGCAACTGTAACTGCTTCTTATTTCCTTCTTACTGCTGATTATGGTCCTGAACCTAATGTTCTTGATCCCGTAACTTCCTTTTATCCCCTTTTCATAATTTTATTTTTTTATTCACATCTGTAACCTAATTCATTTACTTCCAATCATATTTTGTACCCTAAATAACAAATTTTGAGTTAGTTATTTGTGACATTTCATTTGTGCCAAATCTAATTTCATGCTTTGATTAGACTATTAAATTTAGGTTATCAGGATCAAATCGTAGATTTCAGTCCAATCTTTGACCTTTGTGAGGTAGTTTTTTTGTTATATGAACAAGTAAGCACTCGAGTCATCTATACACAAAAACAAGGTTGCAAATCATACTAGGTCTGGACTTTTTACTTTTTAGGGAGTGTTGATGCATATTTGTATGGCCGTCGTTGGGCGAATAACGTTTATTATTACATTGTACACCTAGTTTATGTACAAGCGTGAAACTGATCAGTTACAGGAGCATATGTAACTGGTGGGCTATAATGTCTAGCGGTCCATTCGTGTGAATGAGGCCCATTAGGGTTGATGTTTAGTTGCCTATTTATATCAGTTAAACGCGTTCATTAGGGTTAAGAGATAAGAGTCTAAACCCTAATTGGGAGAGCCTTGTTTTGGCGATCATGTGCATAGGGGAGATCATGCTCGATCTTCCCTGGCCACCGATGTTTCTCTGTTTAACCATTCATGTAAGTGTAACGTTCATTCAATTATAGTGATTACTTTGATTCATTGTGTTTTTATCTCTTCCGTCTTTGATCTAGCTCGTATAATGTTGTTTATGATCCTTAAACGGACCAACAGTGCTTATGATATTGACAAAGTTTGATTTTGACCGATTTTGACCAGTAATCCTATTTTTGACCGAGTTTTAAACGAGTTCTGGCTGATTTTCCGAGTAATCCTGAGTTTTTTTACTGAGTTTGACCACGTTTGACCGAGTTTGATTACTCGACTCGGAGCTATCTAAAAACCGAGTACTGACCGAGTACTGTATGAGTAAGTCTGGGTTCTGCAACCTTGCACAATAATGGTTTTAGACTAATCAAGAGAAACTTATGTTACATTCAAAATAGCTTATTAAAAAATTAACGTTTAGCTTCCAGCTTCGAATATAAGCTTGCACTATAATGTTACGCTTTTACATATGATGACAGCTACAGTTTTTCTGTTTGGTTAGTATCCCTTTTTGTATTTTGCTACTGAATTTCGCTATATAGAATAATATAATCGGTACAACATTTATAGAAATAGATGGTCTGGTAATAATGTAAATATCATGTCTTATGTTTCTAGCCACCTTCTGTTTGGCTAGACTACAGGTGTAAGCAAATTGTTAAGCATGTGAATGCTTGATTCCTTTTAGTTTATCATATAGTTGATGTAACATGTGTGTTCTTGCATTGCGAATAATAGGTTAAGGATGCCATACAATCTGCAGAGCAATCAGTCAAAAAGTTTGTCTTTGGATCTAAGCAAGAAATACAAGAAGCCAAAAAACCGAGCTCAGGTGCCACGTCAGAGAAACATCCTTAACGTTACAATGAACACATTAAAGTTTTCTAATGTTTTTGTGATGTTTATCTCTATAGGCTTTTGTTAGAATGTGATTTAGTATGAGTGATCACTGATGTAGATGTAACTTTTGAGTTTTATACCTTGTTGGTTTCCCTATGTAATCGCAGACCTGAAAGTGTTGGGCTTTTAGTTTTTTTTTTTTTTACACATAAGCAAATTACTTTGTAGAATATATCAACTGTATCTTTTTATGAAGATGTATGTATGATGTTTTCTTTCCATCATTTGCAGTTCAAATAAAATATAATCGGTAGTCATTTAGCTGGTGGTTTAGATTGTGTTTTGTGTTTTTTAAAGGGCGTGTTCGAGAAGCAGGTCTCAGCTTGTGTCTTCATTTATCTTGGGTTGGCAACGGTCACAGAATAACCCGTTTAGGTCGCGTACATCTGAGTAAACACAGAAAACTTTATATGCTTACATGTTTATCTCATAGAGAACGTTGTTATATGATTATCTGCATTATGCGAACTGCACAGTCACATCTTCCGCAATTGCAATCCCAAACACCCTTCTCGCAAACATTTTTACAATCAGCTTCAAATTGGGTGATTTCTGAATAATGTCGTGTGTTTGTTTACCTCTTAATTGAATGATTCAGCATTGAATGTTGAACCATTCAGCACGTTTGTTTTCTGACCTTCGAATGACGGATGATGCTGAATGATTCAACATTCGATGCTGAATTATTCAGAGTTGAAACACTCGCTTAACTTTATGTAATATCCTTCTCAAATCTTATCTAGAACACTTAACAAACAAATATACTGAATTTTTAATTCTAGTAACACGTTAATAAAGTAATTTATCGCAATTCATATCGTTCATTCAGTTTTAACAAACGTAATCTAAATTTACATACTTTAATGTGTTTTCATTAAAACCCAACTCAATTTACCAGTTTTTGCATAAAATAATTTCATTTACCCAAGATAAATGCTCATTGATGGAAACAAAAAGCAACTCCAGCTGAGAATTCATCTATACTGAAGATAATGGCCTCGGAGTCTAAAAAATAAGTATTATGTTTTTGTATTACTTGATTTAACATATAATTTAGCAGTCTATATATAATCATTGATCAACTGTTATATAAATGCTCTTATAATGATGAAAAAGAAACATTATACTGTTTAAGACAAGTCCAAGTCATATTTTTGTTAGTGATAAAAGAATATTTATCTGTATTTGCTCAAAATATCTAAATTTTAAATTAATAATAAAATATTTTTAAAAAAACCTCATTCACATAACTGATTTTAACAACCATCCACTCCCTCTCCCTCACTAAAAACATCTGCATCCTTCACTTGACTGATTTCCTCAAACAATGTCCTCAATCTTTAAATTCCCCAAAACCCTAACCCTAATTTTCCTCTATGGCAATCCCAAAATCTTCATTTCACATCACACCATATTCATCTTTACAATTCCCCTTCAAATTCCCATCAAAACCCTCTAAAATCCTCTGTTCTCAGAACCCAAATCAGCAATCTCCACCATCAACCATAACCCTAATCTCAATCCTTCGTATAATCCCTGATTGGGCCGATGCAATCAAAGAAAGCCGTATGAAACAACCAAGACCACTTTACAAACATAAAGATTGGGTTGAACATAGAAGTTCATTAAGACATATCAGACACTTGTTATCCAGTTTAAGCTCTCGTGTTATCTTATCGTTGGTCCCACCGGTAATTGCATTTACGGCGGTGGCTGTGGTTGTTGCGAGTTATAACACGGCGGTGTTTTGGGATTTGTTACCGGAGTTTTTTCCTGTTTTGAGAGCTTCTTCTTTGCCTTACCAACTAACTGCACCTGCGTTGGCGCTTTTGTTGGTTTTTAGGACCGAAGCTTCGTATTCGAGGTTTGAAGAAGGGAGAAAGGCTTGGACTAAAGTGATTTCGGGGACAAATGATTTTGCTAGGCAAGTTATTGTTAGTGTGGAGACTGATTCGGTGTTAAAAATGGCGCTTTTGCAGTATGTTTTGGCATTTCCAATTGCTCTTAAGGTTTGTAGTTACTAAAAATTAGCTATACTACTTATACTTTGACTTGTGAAGTGAAACAGATTATGTGTCTTCTAGTTATAAATATCGAATATCTAGAAATTAGTGCTTTAAAGATACGAAAAGGGTGTTTGGGTTTGCGTTTTGAAAATTGATTATGCGTTTAAAATAAGTAAAATCAAATAATCAGTTGTATCAAAACGTGTTACTCGTATAAATTAATAGTGTTTGAATTTGATTATACTGTTTCACAACGCATTAATCAAATAATCAGTCAATTAAGTGTTTGGTAAATCTGATTATTTGTTAAATTAACAAGTAACACGCAATAATCTGATAATCACGTCTTGCTACAGTAAGTGGTGACTTGCTTTTTCATTTTCACGTTTTGAGTCTCTCAAATCGCAAATAATCAATTTATTTTTGTTTAACTTACCAAACACTAGAAACTGATTATTTACGATTTGAAAACGTGATAATCAAATAATCAAGTTCTTAACACAAAGACAAACACCCCCGAAATTGTGCTGAGGAGTTGTGATGTTTTAAAGAATAAAATGTTGGGTACTATAAAAAGTAAGAATTTAGAGATATGTGTTGACTTTGGTAGTCAACTGCAGTGCCATAACAAGCATAAGTTTATCAATATGTTTTGACTTTTTTAGTCAACTGCAGTGCCATCTGATTCATGGATCAGATGTAGGGGGAGACCTAAAAAATCTGCTTGAAGATGAAGATCTAGCAGCAGTTCTCAGCTCAACTCATCGTCCACGTTGCATTATTCAGTTCATCTCTCAAACTCTTCAATTGTTGAATTTAGAATCATCAAAGCGAACAACCCTGGTATGTTTTCTGTTATTATGTCCCAATTTTGACCTATTAAAAAGTCAAACTGTACATCCTTTTTTCAGAAATGATGGAATGTAATGTAATCTTTTTTGGTAATTCAGGAATCAAAGGTTACGTGTTTCCATGAAGGTATCGGCGTTTGTGAACAAATCACAAGTATACCAATCCCTCTTTCGTACACTCGTTTGACTTCACGATTTCTCGTTTTATGGCACCTTACGCTTCCTATAATATTATGGGACGATTGCCATTGGATTGTTGTTCCGGCTACGTTCATCAGCGCAGCTTCTTTATTCTGCATTGAAGAGGTTTTTCTCATCTAATCAAGCTTAACCCATTTGACCCGTTACTGACCCATTTATGAGTAAATGGGTTGCTTTTGCCACCTTTAATAGTAGCATGCTATATATACTATTCTGCATTGAAGAGGTTTCTCTAATCTAATCAAGTTTGACCCATTTGACCCGTTACTAAACCATTTATGAGTAAATGGGTTACTTTTGCCACCGTTAATAGTAGCATACAATATATACTATTATGCATTGAAGAGGTTTCCCTCATCTAATCAAGCTTGACCGATTTGACCCGTTACTAACCCATTTATGAGTAAATGGGTTGCTTTTGCCACCTTTAATAGTAGCATAACATATAAACTATTCTGCATTGAAGAGGTTTCCCTCATCTAATCAAGATTGACCGATTTGCCCGTTACTGACCCATTTATGAGTAAATGGGTTACTTTTGCCACCTTTAATAGTAGCATACTATACATACAGATTGACTCAACTTGGTATATTATTTTTATGTTTGTAGGTTGGCGTTCTCATTGAAGAACCGTTTCCAATGCTTGCTTTAGACGAGCTCTGCAAACTGGTCTACGACAATGTTCAGGAAGCATTAATGAGCGAGAAAAAGATTCGAGAAATACTTGATGCAAAAATGGAGGGTCCCACTTCGAGAAAACAATCATTGAATGGGTATCCAATTTCAAAAAGTGAACAAAATATTTGGCCTAACAATTAGCTTCACTTTTTGTGCATGCTATTTTATCTTTTAATAGCATCTGTGTATATATTTGTTTATAGCATCAATAAGTCAAGTGCTCATTATATGTATACTCTTTGATCAAATCCTTAGTTTATACACATTGTGTAATTAAATGATATGTTTACTTGTTTGCAAGAACTATGGGTGGCAAAATGGGTTGGATTTGGGTCGAAGCGGGTCATATAAAACATAAGGGTTATAAGGTAATGAGGTAATGATTATTATCAAAGACAATATTACAACAACTAATCCGTTGCTTGTTTGAATCGATGATACGATCAAAAGTAACCCTCGAGTAATACACTTTTACCGACTTTTTTAGGCTCAAAGTTCTTCAAACCAGATTTTTGACTAATCCTTATCGCCTCAACGGATACATCTTTTTTGCCTTCACTCCAAACAGGCAACACTTCCACTACCAGCTTCTGTATCAAGTTACCCTCGACCCCTTTCAAAATCTCTTCAAAGTCATCATAACCCCCTCGTAAATCCAACAATACACTGCACAGTCCTTGACGTTTACAATGTTCCAAGATTGTCGTTAATTTAACTACATCCAAAACGAATGTTTCGACCCCATGTTCAGATCCAACGCCCGTCTCGTAATCTGTGAATATGACAACTTTTGAAGCTGCTTCTTCTTCAAGGGTATCAAGATGGATCTTGATCGCATGATTTGGAGCTTTTGCGATTATTACACGGAGCGGTTGGTTCGATTTGGGTTCTTTCGATTCAGGAAGTTGACAGTTTTTTAATGATTTTGAAGAAAGTATGACTGCATCGTGTTCTTGTAATAACCTCGAGTAGTATCCGTTAGTCTCCGTTGACTCTTCACCGAGTTCATCCGAGAAGCCACCGTCGATGGTGAGGGAGTATCTGTAATTCAATTATTACAAGAATTGAACAGCTTATATGAAAGTCTGAGACCTAGAAAGTCAAACTTTCTTAATTTTGAAAGATAGTCAAAGATCTAAAAAAACCATCACAAGATAGCCCGGTGGTTGGGGCTCTGAGTTCTTCGCAAGAGGTCTCAAGTTTGAATCCTGTCTAGGAGGAATATTTTGTGGTGGCCAGGGATGGGTTGGAAACAGTCAGGGAGTAATCCTGCTAGGCTGCGTACATCAGAGTATGGGTCAGATTACTCGACCTCCCGGGTAGCCTGAACAGGGATAACCTTCTACCTTTTTGGTCAAAGACCTAAAAAGTCAAAGACTTGTCTCAACATACATCTCTAGCTTCAATCTAAGCAACAAGACAATGAGATACAATATACACATAAACTCTGAAACTTAGTCAAAGACCTAAAAAGTCAAAAGGAAGCTTACCGTAAGGTAACAAAAGGCATTCCGGTTTGCATTTGATGTATCCATGCCTCATTAAGTTTCTTGCACAGTTCTTCTTCAATACCAACAGTTACATCGATTCCCGCATCTCGCAGTTTCGCAACGCCCCGTGACGCTACAATCGGGTTCGGATCGACCATCCCGACCACCACTTTCTTCACTTTGGCTTTGATTAATGCTTCAGAACACGGTGGAGTTCGTCCAAAGTGATTACACGGTTCTAAGCTCACGTATGCAGTTGCATTCTCGGCTGATTCCCCAGCATCCCTCAAAGCAAAAACCTGTAATAAATCATTCGATCAACAAAACTTCACAATAAAGATTCGATTTGGACCTTGAGCATTTATTATTTGTAAAGATTCTATGCATTTCGGCCATTTCTTGTTTACCCCATCGAGAAACATAATCCAAATCAGATTAGATCTATATATAGATTTCAGTAAAGATTCTAGTTACATTTCTGATCTATATGGTACTAGATGATGCTAATTCCTAACCAATCCAAATTTAAGCTGTCATTTGGGTATTAATTATTGAATACGTGATTATGGCTTTGAAACCCTGGATTTCCTCTAAAATAAGAAACGCAACCAAGTTGCAAAAAAGAATGTAGCCTTTTTTTCTTCAAAGAGTAAAACAGTGTGATTTCGAACAAAGTAATACTTAACTTTAACTATGATCCAAATTAATGCGGCTTCAAGTAAACTAGCAACAACATTAAACAATCATAACAAATGTATAAATTACAGAACTTTAGTCTTTACGCATACAAACATAGCCATAACTAAACAAAATTAACAAGGACAAACTGTCACACTTGATACAAAAGTTCCAACAGTTACAGCACAAAATCCATCTAACTACCTTGGTTATACCTTCATATTTCAATGTATAAATCAGTAACAGAATATAGTTATTTAGATATCAAAAACATGGAATAACAAGTATGAATGTGTAAGTGAAGTACCTCAGCATGAGGTTGGCCAGCTTTGGGATGAAACCCTTCACCAACAATCTCACCATCTTTAACAATAACACAACCAACCATAGGATTAGGGCTGGTACACCCAATAGCTTTTTTAGCAAGCTCAACACACCTTCTTATATAAAACCCATCATCATTAATACTATCAGTATCTTTATTCCCCTGTAACCCTTCCATTCTAATCCCAACTAATCCAATATGTTTCCTTGATTTGTTTAGTGATTCAGACACCCTTTTGGTTAAATTGCAAAACCCATAACTGAATTTCAAAAAGGAATTAAATTTATAAGAATCAGTTGGTAGTGAATTAGGGTTTAAACAGTGAAATGAAGGTTGGAATTTTATGGGATTGAGATCATTATTCAATAATGGAAGTGTTTGGGCATACATTGTTTATATAATTATCAACGAAATCCCAAAAATGATTAAAGGATAAAGATGGGTTTAACGGATTTTGAATCTCTGCTAGTACAACAGAGGTTTGTTGACTATTTTTAGGGAGGTTCATATAAAGACAAATTAATGGGGGTAAGTTGGTACAAATTTTTGTTATGCTTAACAATATACTGTACTTGTTATTTAACAAGGGGATCTTCACGTGTAACCATAATATTATTACCTTGTTAACTTTTAGAATGCGAATATTTTTACTCCCAACTACACAACATAATAACTGAGTTATCTTATTATCGTTTCTGACCGGTTTTCATAATCACCCCCACTACACTCTTTTTAATAATATCACCCCACTACTTATCAATAACTTAATGAAACTAACAGTCTTATTTATAAATATAACATATCATATATACATCATGAGACATCATGAGACATCATGAGGAACATGAGGAACAAAAGTATGCATACAAAGACGTAGATATATATACTTACACGAAATGCCCAAGACATATGTTGAAATGGGTCCTGTAATTAATTTAGTAGTATTGTCCTATACAATTTGAACAGTACTATGTAAAAAGGTTTCGTGGTTAATAGGCTCACTGGACCCCACAGACCCTCAAGTAGATACGTCCTTGCCACCAACATGGTCTCGAGTCCTGTTATTATGTCTTCAAACTCAGGCCTTGCCATTAGGATTCCAATGCTACCGTTATTCAAGAAGCCTCTAATATTAAAGATAGCTATTATGTTGAGAAAGACACAGAAACGCATACACTGTTTGTATGAAATACTTTGACTTTTGAGGTCAACACTCAACCCTACAACACTTAAGTTCATATCCCTGCAAAGTGCAAACCATAAAGAATGCATTTTTCAAGTGTAAGTACTAAAATTACTTTTGCTGGTTCATCAAAATTTAAGGTATGTTAAATGGTGCAATTATAATTATTAGATAATTAAATTAACTCGACACGTATGCTCTTTTAATTCAATAAGAAAATCCACATAGAATTTTATAAGTAGCCAGTTTGACCTCATAAAAGTATAAGTGTATTCTTTGGGACATTTGCAGAATGAGACCGGACCTACAAAGAGTGTTCCCATCTTATATTTGCATTGGGTACAAATGTTAATGTAAAATAAACGGCCCAAACGTATATTTAGTGAAATATTTATCAGTGTCAGAACACTGAGAAACTGAATTATGTTCGGCGGACAAAATTTTTGCCATAATGCAAGTTCCTTAAAAAAATGCTTTCGTTTAATACATTTCATAACATAATTTCTAAGGACTAAATGAGTACCAACAAAACTGTGTTTAAGGGGTCAAACAGACCACATTCAGTTTTATAATGTATCAGGTTTGACCGTTTGACATTCATTGGTCAAATCTTGCCTCACTTTCTCATTAGATGCAATTAATAACCGGATTTTCTTTGCAGTGACTTCTGTACCACGCGATTTTACTTTATAAACTTCACCATACGGCATACGCACCCTGCTGTCATGTGTAGCATGGTCAACACAGGTTATAAAATTTATTAATTAAAAAGATTTCAATATGATCTAAAAGGTTAACTATAGTATTAACTTCTCCAAATAAGAACCTCCTGCTTTCATATGAACTCCAGTGTAATGAACCTGGTAACATGGAGTCTGAGAATCGAGTGCTACCTGTAGAAATATACGTTTTGACTTTTGAGGTCAAACTGATAAGTCTTGGACAATATGTTATTATGTTGTTATACGGAAGTAGGTGAACGATTTCAGTACCAATTCGAAATTAGAAAACTAGATTAGTAACTGAAATTTTTGTGAAAGCTTTAACGTATCAAATTTGTTGTATGTATCAGGTGACCAGTACATTAGTTACAACTGGTCCCAATTCAACTTTCGATTATTTTAATGTTGATGTGTCAGCCATAAATTTGTCTTGGTTTTCTTTCAAGCCAGTTTGTAGTTCCTGGGTTGACGACGAAAATGGGTCAAGTTGATGGAGATCACAACTTGGCTAGACCTGTTCAGATTTGGGTTCGATTTCAAATAGATGATGTATGAGACTTTGCTCATACATAACATCAATGTTTAGCTTTATGTATAATAGTAAAATAGTAGTAGTATAGTAGTATCTGTGATTTGGCTCTTACTGATTTCCCCTTTTCAATATTTTTTAGTTGTATGAATTATGAAAGATACATGGAAAAATTAGAACACGTTAGTACCAAAATGTATGTTTGCATTCTATATTTTTATATTAAAGTGAAATTAACATTAACTTTTCAAATCATTCTTCTTTATAAACTCATTATTACTATTACTATTACACATTGTGATAAAATAAACATTGCAGCACACAAAATATATAACATTAAAAATATATCTCAACACTAAATCCCATTATATGTAACAACACAAGATAGTAAACAAAAGAGCTCGATCGTGAGTCACAACTGTATTATGAGCAAGATTTAGGTACAGGCGTACAGCGCACAATCAAGAACCAACAAAGCTTAGTCTTATAATAATTGTATAATACAAGAACAAAAAGATCACAATGAAACAGACTTGCAGCTTATTACATCATCATCCGAAGGTAACTTCGGTACAGAAGTACTAACCAAAACTCCATCCATATTTGCAGCCTTATCAACATCAAAAACGACCGTACTAAGCCCCTTTCCAACTACAAATATCTTCTTACCAATTGCAACAACCCGACATGGTGGTCTTGTAAGTATAGACGATAGCCTCCCAAACGCTTCCCATTCTCTACTATCTTTCCGCCACATCATCACTCTGGTTCCTGAACTCTGATCCAACACGTAAAGTGTCTCATCTACTACAATGGCTGGGCCCCGCCAGCCGGACACCATGTCAGCATCTGCATGCTGCCATGTCCCGTTGAATGGATCATATACAACTGCATAAATATGAGAAGATACAGCAGAAGATCCACATCTGATGAAAATTTTCCCGCCTAGTACTAGAGAATCTTCGATTTCGGGAACAACGTTTGGATCGATATGCGATGTCCATGAATTGGTGTTGGAATCGAACGTGTCCCACGAATGCGGGTCGCTTGATTTGGATCCTAGCCCGCCAATTGCATACATTTTACCATCCATTACTTCACAAGCAAAATAGCATCTGAACAGAGTCACAAAACCAGATTATCTCATGTCATTAGATAACAATTAGGGTTTAGTTAGCTGCAATATAATGGGCTGCAGAACACAGTGTTTGAACATGTTGGTAATTGTAATTATTATATAGTCGATCAGTTGTCGGAATTTTAACAAACTTTACGGTGTTGTTTGTTTTTCATTAGTATGTCTCATGTCTGCGCGCCTACAGACATTTTTAATGCAGACCGTTTAATTTTAATGCAGACCGTTTAATTTTTTGAAGATATAAGATAAACTAATGTCTTACTGCTAACTGCAAACTCGCAGACTTGGTGTTGTTTGTTTTTTAACATGTTTTTGTCTGAAAATCTGCGGACCATGTCTGTAAAGAAGATGTGGCCTAAAGGTGTTTATGCTGAATAGTGAAGACTGTTTTTATGTCTACAACATAAGATAATTTTGTCAGTAGCACTTAGAAGCACATTTCTAAGTCTGCGAGGTTGCATACAAAATAAGACATTATTCTTATCTTATGTCTTTAGAAAAACAAACAGTCTGTAGCAAAAACGTATGCGGGCGTGCAAACATAAGAAATAATAAGATCTGCAGATTGAAAAACAAACAACGCCTTAGAAATATGCTTCTAAGTGCTGAAGACAGGATTAAGTTATTTTGCACATATAAAAACAAACAGTCTTCACTATATCTTCAGATAGAACATCCTAAAACAAACAGCACCATTTGAAAAATTAACACATAAAATGACCTAGAAATACAAACATATATAGTCGATCAATTGTGATGTCAATTTGTATGTATATTATTTGCATTATTTATATAATAGGCATCGATTAAGATACAAAAGATACCTTGCAGTTGACAATGGAGAAGCTTCACTCCACGCGTTCCTACTAACGTCATAACAATAAACTTCATCAGTAGCATCTTCAATCCAACCACATCCACCCATAAAGTAAATCTTTTTCCCCAACACTTCGAAACCTACACCTTTTCGTTTCAAACAACGAGGAGACAGGTCAGGGATACGCTTCCAACCTTTTTTAGGTAAATTTGGGTCTAAAACATAACAACAAAGTTGTTCCATTTTATCTTTACACAAAGCATAAATCCACGTTTCGGCTAAATTATGCTTTTGGCGATAGGAATGCCACTCTGTGCTGCAAACCAAATCTCGCCATTTCCTTGAAACGCATTTGAGGAGTGAATGATATCGACGAGGAATCCTTGCTAAACAAGTTAGAGCAATGTCATCCGGGAGACCATTGATCAATGATGATTGTGTAATGACAGTTCGAATTGAACACTCTGAATCACTTTCGATCGATTCCATGTTCTTGCAATCAATTCAACCCCTAGAAAATTATCAAACAAACCTTCTTAGCAATATATGGAATCACGAAAGGACAGATCGATACAAACAGAACCACACATACAATTCACACTGAATGGTTTCAACTTGATTCTTCTAAACAAAAAATTTATATAAATTCATAATTTTATACAATACATAACAAAATGTGATTACTTACATGATTACATTCAAATTACACCATACATATAGAATCAACTTAGGTTGGTGGTTCCATTTGAGGATCATTTACACAGATTCAAGTATTCAACAATCGAATCTCACATCAAAAGTAAAAATTTACACCAAACCACGACATATACATACAGTATATACACACATTTATCAATCATGACACGAATTCAACATTAATTGAAACAAAATAAGCATTGAATAAAATGTGTGCTCAAATTTGAGATCGATGAAATGAGATTACTTTCTGGATCAAATTAATTCATATACACAATATTCCAAAATGAGATGAATTTAGTAAGAAAGAACCTTACAATTAATCCGACGTGATTTTATCAAAATCGAGATTTACGGAACCCTAATTTGCGTTTCCGATCATGTAAATAAACATGAATCGATTACTCCGTAATAATTAACGATGGTAACGTGAGGGTTACTTTTGGAGTTGTATCATACTTGTGTGGGAATTTAAAACTTATTGAGATATTTATTGCGCATAGCATTTTATAATCCTTGAACTATTGTTTAATTATTAATTGGCCCCCTGACTTTCACATTTCTGTGTTACATGTCAAAGAAACTCATCTACCTAAAGATATTGTTCGCTTGCGGTTGCGCTTTCGATTCCATTGTGTTGTTAGCTTTGTCGATCAACATCGAACACCTATGTACATGTAAAAAGTTTAAAATCTATCGTTACATAACATTACACATTCATATAATCATTTTGACAACTAATGATCTGATTAATACGGTATTAAGATATAAGATGGATGCAGTTATTATCAAAAACTTGGAATTATTCGGATTCTAGTGTAAATAGTTGTAAGCTTAGGGAAAAATATGGTGGATCATTTATACTTTAGGAACAATGAAAAACTTAATAACTAAGAATTCAAAGATGACATGCTTATGTTTAATGAAGGCCATTAAAAGGGTAACATTATCGTAGTTTCAATTACATGTATCTTTTCCTTTTCCCAGTAACTAAATCATCACCAAACAACTTACTAATCCTCTTATTCCTATCCGAATCAATGTATGCCATCAACTCTTCAGCACCCATTTCTCGAAACTCTGTACTGATTTCGTGTTTTACCAAACTCGATTTGTCTACACAAGATTCAGCCACTTTTGGATTAGAAGCCAATCGTTCTTTTAGAGCTTGCATTAACATAAAACTGAGATCCCTAAGCCGCTTTAGATCAAATTTGGTTGATAAAGATGGATGCTCGATTACAGATGCCCTTTTAGTAGCCATTGTTTTCAGGCTAATTAGTAAATCGAGCTCGGATTCTGATAGGGAACAGAGCCAACGTACATCTTCGATCTGATTGCCTCCTAACATCACATTACCTGTCATTAAAGCAATTCTTGTAATCCTGATGACGATATTATAGCACCTGATCGAAATCAACCATATAACTTAAAACTGGGAGCTTAATAATTTGATGGCTAAACAATGAAATACACAACGCATTATATCGGCCTTTACTGTGTGTTTAAGTGAAGAAACAAAGCTTAAATATTAAAGACAAATTACAACTGTGAGTAATAATTTCATAGTCAGTTGCTTAATTTGAACTTCAATTGCGCAACTAAAGCAAGCAGAAACTTGATAACTTGATGCAATTAGGGTTAATACGTAGGGTTTGTTTCAAATACCAGAATCAAATAGTTTCACGTAATTTTAAGTTGATAAATCAGGATTCAAAATTTAAAGTAGCACAAATTTTCATTCACCGACTGATATATCATAATCAGAACAAAATAAAACTCAATCATCTAGATACTAATTTTTGGATTTAGATTAGAACATAAAAATAACTATTCAATTAATAAAAGATTGGGAGTTAGAGACTTGCCGTTGATGCGATCGGAGACGCTGCTGTGGCTGCCGGAAATTGCAGAGCGCCGTGGCCGCGCCGTTAATCGAATAAAACCCTAGTTGAATTTTTATTTTTCCATTGAAAAATTTAATTAACTACTCCGTATTAACTAGACATAATTACGTCAACAGTCCCTGTACTACTTTTCTTGCTCTGACAGTCCTTGTGATTTGCAATTTTTGCACTCTACAGTCCTGAGACCGGCGCCCATCAAAAACGCCCGTTAAATCACATTATTTGACTTGCAGATGAGGATATAGCTATCAATTTATATATTTTCTTCAGTTCGCTTTCCAATTCTTCATCTCCATCTCCGTTCTTTACAAAAATCCAATATCTACCTTTACACAAACAGATTCCAAATTTTTTTCTGAAACTCAAGTCAAATCCTAATATCCTCAAACTAAAAAATAAATAAAAATTAATACCAAGACGGTAAAAGAGTGAGAGAAACCCAAATTCACTCAAGCTTATATCTAATGCAACAACCACTTGTATAAATTCAATTCTCATTAATACAAAAAAATTTCTCTTGTTTCACTTGAACCAAATCTTTCCCTCACCCCCAATTCAATTGCACCATTGATTCCTAATGGCTCCACGGTAACCGTATAAAGTTACTACAGATATCAGTGATGTATATACAATAATAAAAGGAAGTGAATGTGGAGGCTTGTGATAGTTGCAGGTTTCCGATGATGTACCAGTCGAAAAAGGAAGTGAAGTTGGTGGTGCTTTGCGACGGTTTCTTCACGGGTTTCGACTAATGAGTTTACAAGCTTAGTAGGAGGATTAACGTGTTTGGGTTTGATTTAGATAAAGAATATGATTTAAACATGGGTTTATGTAACGACCGAGCCCTGGGGATTCCTGGTGCAGCAGTCCAGTCAACCCGTAGCATGATATTGTCCGCTTTGCTCATAGGCGCACGGATTTTTCTTGGCGACCACACACGACGAACACTTTCCCAGGAGTTCACTCATCCCGGTAGTGCTCTTGCTCGAGCACGCTTAACTGCAGAGTTCTCATGGGATCTGCTGCGCTTGTGGTCCCAAAACGCGTCATGCAAGGAAAGGTCTCCACACCCTTATAAGGCATGCTTCGTTCCCCTATCCAATCGATGTGGGACGGATGTTACAATCCTCCTCCCTAATGGGACACAGCGTCCCCGCTGTGCACGTTGGTCCGTGGCCTGGCTCTGATACTGTGACGACCTGGAAATTTTCGAACAAATTTAAACGTAATCTTTATATGATTTCGACACGATAAGCAAAGTCTGTAATGTTGAGTCTCAAAAATTTTGAACTGTTTCATATATTCAATTGACCTTCGACTGCTCCCGACGATTCACGAACAATTAATTGTAAATAGATATGTGTGTATGTATATATAAATAATAATTCAAAATATAATTTGAAGTATTATATGTTGTCGTTATAAAAATAATAATTAATAAAATAAAAATAAGATATTATAATAATTATTATTTAAAATATATCTTTATATATATAATGTATATTAAAAATAAATATCTAATAATTGTAATGCTCGTTTGATGTTCCGATTGATATTAAACAAGATGAATTCAAACTTATATGATTTTAAAATAAACGGTGATCCGAAAATGAGTTATATAAACTATAGGCTTATTAAAAAATTTAATTAGGAACTATTTGTTTAATTTTAAAAAAAAAATTATATTTTACTTAGGGGCTGAGAGTGAATAATTGATGTAATTTTTATTTAATAATTAATGACCAAATTTTATACCATAATAATCAAAATAAATATATATAGTAAATTTAAAAATATGGGAATTTTTCAAAGACTTTTATCTGCCACTGATTAACAACGGAGAACGATATAGCAAGCAGTTAAAAACTGTCGGTAGATACAATACAAAATCTAGGCTGCTGTCGTGTTCATGCTAGTGGAGAAACAATTAAAATTCGTTTGCACGTGCTTTTGCTTATTAATTGAAAACAATCAAATATTGTTAGTGTGAAATTATTGTTGCAGTGGTTATCTGTCCAATTCTCTATATATATTGACATATACATGAAGAGTTATATACCCACTGTCATCACCATTATAAAATGCAACCTACAACAACTATATTTATTTTTCCTTGGTGAACTTACTTCATCAACTTCTTTCGATGAACAACCTATCACCACCATGAGCACACCCTAATCACAAGAATCCTCACCTTTGTTCTAAGATCATCATAATCGTCGAACATCACCAGCCTCATCACCTCATTCGGTTCTATGTTTTTGTTCGAAAGCCATCAACAACCACCCTATTCAACCACCACAACCATCAACCTAACACCATCAAGTAACCATCACTAGATCACCGGTGACTGCTGTTATTATCGAGGTATCCAAGAAGATAAAACGAAACCCATTTGTGTACTGTTGCGGGTTAATGATGTTGATGTACTAGACCAAAAGCCATAGTTTGCTTTCTGTTTACTTGCTATCGATCATGAGCACTACTGCTATTTATTGCTTCCGTTATTTGATCACCACTTAATCACCATCAATGTTTTCGTTTTGGTTTAGTAACCGAGAACCATCACCTTTATATATAGATATATACTCAATAATATACATAAACACCCTTTGCAACCACCTTCGATTCATCATTACTTTCATTAGAACCTACCATCATCAAACCCACTTGATTACTTTTGTTTATTTCGAACCCACACAACTCCCATCGATCGCTTTTCTGTTCTCTATCGAAGACTCACTTCATTATCGCAAAAACCACTTTCTTGTTCGATCAAAAACCCAAAAGCCATTAGACCACCTTCGATTGTTTTCTCTTGCAAACCGATCAATGTTTACTTCTGTTATCATTATGCTTCAGTTCTTGATTCACCATCAAACTAAAAACCATCATTCATCTGCAAACGAATAAAGAAAATGATGAATATCGAGGGTGAAGAAAATACTGTAACGATGATACAACGCGTTTCACGTAAAACCTACGAGTTCCGCGTAATTTAATTACACAATTACACGTTTCGTGTAATTTGTCACATGAATCGCGTAATTAATTGATAATGATGGTACTGTACGTTGAAAAATATAATGATTAGTGGTGTTTTGATAACGAGATTAATGATGAACGTGAGGGTAATTAAAATATAAAGATGATACATGTATAATAGATGGAAAACGATGGATCTCTACATGTCTCCTCAAGTCCCACGTGCAATTTAAAAACATCCCAAAAAAAAAAAAAAGAGGAAACACTAGTAGATGAAACTGGGACAAAGGTGTATATGTGCACTTTCATTGAAAATTGAACGTTATTTGTTAATTTGGGTCATATTAAATTATGTGAGCTGTTATGATTTCGTTGAGTTTTTAAAGTTATGAGATGAAGATGAAAACGGGTTAAAGGTAGTTATGATGCAAATAAAATTAGAAAAACAAAATAGCATGGATGGTTAAGGATGTTATCGGGTTAGTGGGACGTCGCAAGTTCAGACCCGGACTTGGGCATTCTTTTTTAGGGCTACTCCTTTAAGGTAGTTATTACTAATACTCTTATTATTATTATTTCATTATTATTTTTATTATTATTATTATTATTATTATTATTATTATTATTATTATTATTATTATTATTATTATTATTATTATTATTATTAAATTAACACATGATATTAAAATTATGACTATTATTATTACTATTATCAACAGTATTAATAGGATTATCAAGATTATGGTTATCATAAGCATTAGCATTATTATTAGTAGTATTATTATCATTATAGTTATTAATATAAATATTAGTATCATTATTATTATAGAAAAATCATTATTTTTATAGTTATTATTATTAGTATTCATTATTAGTAAAATTAATATTTTTATTAAAAAGTATCATTTTTATTAAAGTTATCATTTTATCATTTATATTAAACGTATCATTTTTAACTCTATTATCATTATTATTATTTTTATCATTACTAATATTATTTTAGTATTATTATAATTTTAACAAAATAAACGATATATATATATATATATATATATATATATATATATATATATACATAAAAATATATTTAATACATATAACATAACAAAATTTATATTTTTATTTATTTTAAATATATAAAATGAGTATATGAAACATATAGGTTATTAATATAAAAATGATATAAATAATAAATTTATATATATATATATATATATATATATATATATATATATATATATATATATATATATATGTATATGTATATATATATATATATATATATATATATATATATATATATATATATATATATATATAAATTTGTTCGATTACAATTATGTGTGTTAATATATAAATAAATGATATTGGTTCGTGAATCTGAGGCCAACCTTTCACTTGTTCAGTGTCATCATTTGCATTATTGCTACGAAATACAGTATAGTGAGTTTCATTTGTTCCCCTTTTAAATGCTTTTGCAATATATATTTTTGGGACTGAGAATACATGCGCTGCTTTTATAAATGTTTTACGAAATAGACACAAGTAATCGAAACTACATTCTATGGTTGGATTATCGAATCGAATATCACCCTTTTTAGTCTGGTAATCTAAGAATTAGGGAACATAAACCCTAATTGACGCGAATCCAAAAGATAGATCTATTGGGCCTAACAAACCCCATCCGGGTTACGGTTGCTTTAGTACTTCGATTTTATCATGTCCGATGAGAGTCCCGGAATGATGGGGATATTCTAGACGCGTTTTGTTAATGTCGATTACCAGGTGTTCACCATATGAATGATTTTTATCTCTATGCAATTTTTTGCGAAATGCCTGATATGAGATGTATATTTATGGAAAAATTGAAATCTTGTGGTCTATTAAAATTATGGAAATGATTGATTTCGATAAACTTATGAACTCACCAACCTTTTGGTTGACACTTTAAAGCATGTTTATTCTCATGTATTAAAGAAATCTTCCGCTGTGCATTTGCTCATTTTAGAGATATTACTTGGAGTCATTCATGGCATATTTCAAAAGACGTTGCATTCGAGTCGTTGAGTTCATCAAGATTATTATTAAGTCAATTATAGTTGGATATATTATGAAATGGTATGCATGCCGTCAACTTGTGATGCAAAGAAAGATTGTCTTTTAAAAATGAATGCAATATTTGTAAAATGTATCATATAGAGGTCAAGTACCTCGCGATGTAACCAAATGTAATGTATTCGTCCAGATGGATTAGGACGGGTCGTTAAATTTGGTATCAGATCTGGTTTAAGTTGTGTCGTCGGCTTAATAGTGGAGGGGGTTCTCACAGTGTTACCTGTGACGAAGCATTGGCTCTTACTCCTCACGGTCCGAATATGGTTGGCTTTGCTGAGAGGCATGGCCGTAAAATCAGTGTCTGAGGTACACTTAGTAGTCACCAGGCGGTTAGTTGGGAAGGCACTGGGTGGGACGTGTGGTGTCCCCAACTATGTTAAAGTTGGTATCAGAGCGGTGGTCTTAGTAAACCAGGTCTTGCATTAGCGTGTCTAACAGATAGTTGTTTAGATGCATTATTGAGTCTGGACTTCGACCGTGTCTGCATGTCAAAAGTTTCGCTTATCATTTCGTGTCGAAAATTACCTGCTTATCATTCTTAGGGAATCACTTGCTTATCATTCTTAGTCTAGACACATCTTACTGTATTGATTGCATGAATAGTGTATAGACAATATTCGTATCTTAGCGTATCTGCTAATTCATATCTTAGCGTATCTGTTACTGTTAACTTTGCCTGACATATTCCGTAAATCCCTCCATAATCTATGAAATCTTTTGCTCTATATATATAGATATTCTATGTAATTAGAATACCATACGATTGCCGGAAAAATCATTTCACATCGAAAAATCCTTTATTCAGTCGTACGAAATGGAACTCTATATGGATGTTCACTCGATCTCCAAAATATTGTAACTGAAATGAATCAACCAATCAGCCATCCCCAATTCATCTTATGGGTTCGTAGTCGACTAAATCAATGGAGACGTGAAGAAGGCGATCCTTTTCGCCAACCAAATTCGCCTCTTGGCGATGAACCTGAAGCACTTACCGGAGAACCTATTCGTAATACCAATTTCTCTCTCATTTCCAGAGTATCTCGTCATGATTATATCTTATCTCAGATTTTAGATCTTATTCATTCGCTCGTACGAACCGACAATCATCCAGGAATAATAGAAGAAGTCAACGAACTTCGCGCTCGGGTAGTGGCTTTAGAGAATATGGTGCAAAGGTTACAAGCACCAGCAACAGCACCGGCAGCAACAGTATTACCATCAGCAACATCAACAGTACCATCACCACCACCAACAACAACATCCGCATCCCAAGCCATCATTTTCACAATCTGTCCCACGAACATCAACATCATACGCACCATAGATACCAAGGAGTACCAACAACAATGAACGATGAAGTATTGATCAATAACTTCATTGAAGAAATATTCTGCGAAGAATATGTTGGTTCTAAAAGTTTTAGAGATTATTTATTCTAGCTCAACCCGAAAAGAAAATGAGTTTAATATCATATTAACTCATTAAATCCATGATTATATCTGAAGAAAATATATATGTATATATGTTTTCATAAAGATGGTAATTAAAAATTCTTTCATATAAACTGTTAATGGTGAAAATATTTTAACGGGTAGGTAATACCCAAGGAATATTTAGATTTCACATTAATAAGTTACACTGTGCATTCTTCGAATCTGATTCAACGGTCATTTACTATCCTACTTACATCCACATATATACGTATCCGTTCACCGCAGAATAACCATTTTCATTCAATTTCATATTTGGATTTTGACCTATCAGAATCCAACAAGTGGCATAATGAAGAAAACATTGGACAAAATAAAATTTTTTAGAAACAAACAAATTAACTATGAGAAATTTTGCTAAGAATCCACGCTAACAAAATCCTAGCTAACTGTTCCTAGCTAACTGTTAATTCCTTATTACATTTTAATTATCGCAATTTATTTTATCGCAATTTAATTCTCGTAATTTTATTTATCGTCATTTAATTTCTGTTATTTATTTTACGAACTTTATCGGGACACATATACAATGTTTTGACATATCATATCGACGTCATCTATATATATTATTTGGAATAACCATAGACACTCTATATGCAGTAATGATCGAGTTCTCTATACAGGGTTGAGGTTGATTCTACAATAATATATATACTTTGAGTTGTGATCGAGTCTGAGACATGTATACAATGGGTCACGAATACGTATTAATTAATTCGAATATTATAAACTATATATGAATTATCGGACTGCTAAATGTGGACTGCTAACTGTGGACTGCCAACATTGGACAATTAAAATGAATTAAAATATTGATAATAACATATGAAACTAAACAATTTTTCAAGTTTTCCACTTGATTTCATCTTAAACATCATTTGTATCTTGACGATTACAATCTGCGATTCAAACCTTTCATAATTCTTGAAAATACTTCAATCGATAGGATAAACCAACCGCACTTCATCTACAGAAGAACAGATTGATGCATATAGTTATGCACCTGAAAACACTCAGAACCTGAGTAAACATTTAACACGTGTATGTGCTAGCTCCTTTGGCATTGTTATTACCGAAAATAACATTGCAACTCTTTTTCAAATTAGCCAATTTTGTCACAGCTTCAGCAAATCAACTTCGACTTCCATTCGAATTAACCTTATTATAACCTCGATATATAAGTTTGCCTGTCGTCATCGTTACCAGGGAACCGTTTATATTCCACCACATTAGCAGTAAACTTACCAGCAACTTCAATGAATCTGGACTTTTCGAAAAATCATTATATTCATTGAAACCCCATCGTGTATTCATCTATACCCTGTAACAATAATTGCCATACCAATGACCGAGAATCAGCAATCAGTATTTCGAATCTCGTAGCATTTCTACATCAATAGTTATATGTATACATATAACAATTATCTCCTAGAATTACGAACTTCAATTCTGAAATTTTGAAAAGCACCCAGCCTACGAATCAATACATTGAACTTTGAAAAAGCTGAATGAAGCAGCAGAAACTGTAGGCAACCGTAAACAACCTTAATCGTCGGAAGTTTGATGATAAAGAATAGTATGTTGGAAAAGCTCAGAAAAGTTGGAACTGGAAAACAGATTGAGCTAACTACGAAGGAGACCAAGGACAAATACAAGGACCATACCCCATATTCGAACAATCCAGGTAATTCTGGATCCGTTGAAATCTTTAGAGAATATCTTGCTCCGAAGTCATGTTAAAATCTTGCGAAAAATTTTTCTTCATCAACTTTCGAACTTGGAAATTCCAAAATATCATCGTAAATATCTTCGATATTTCTGAGGATATTTTCATAAATATTCTCGTCCGAAATTATATACCTCTTCGTGCTTCCTGTGTTTCATTATATTGGAAACTTCTGTAAAAATTAAGTTTAATTTATGAATGAATTCTGGAGAAATGTAAAGAAATTGATGCATGAATTAGTATAATATAATGACACTTGATCAACGTGATTATATTACAGTAAGTCATGTTGGGTTTATAATGGAACGTGATGATTCACAGATCATAACGTCATCATGTGCCATGTTAGACGACTCTTACATTCTATCTAAATATATAAACATATCAAGAACATAATTTCTTGATAAATTCTATCTTTTTACTTGAAATCTGGTAACTTAACCAATCAAGATCGTGCTATTACAATTTTTCTTTTAGAACATTAGTCATGTGACGACCCGGGAATTTCCGACCAAATTTAAACTTAATCTTTATATGGTTTCGACACGATAAGCAAAGTTTGTAATATTACAGTCTCAAAAAGATTTTGAACTATGTTCATGTATTCAATTATCATTCAACCATTACCAACGATTCACGAACTATTAGTTGCAAATTAATATATACATGTATATAGATATATATAAATGTAGGTATATATATAATAACTTGAAATAATAACAAATAAGTAAAATAATATGCAAAATAATAAGTTGCTAAAATAAAGTTATATATATGAATATGATTAGTAGACATTACATAAGTATTAAATTGTAAACTATAGATATTAAATGTAAATGCGAGTTAAAAAATATAACTGTTATGACAAATTTTATTATTACTAATTTCATTAATATTAATTATTAAAATGATAATAAATCTAATGTAATGATTATCAAAATAAACACTTAATATATAAATATCACTATAAGATTGATTAAAATTATTATCTAGTTGTAATTTAGATATTATTAGCTAATGTGATTAATATATGTATCATTTATTGATTATTAGTAATATTATTATTATTAGTATCATAATTATTATTAGTATTATAATTATTATTATTATTATTATATATTATTATTATTATTTTAATATCATTACTATTAATTATTATTAAACTTATTAAAATCATCATTCTTATTATTAATATCCTCACTCCTCTTGATATTATTATCAATATTATTATTAGTCCCATTAATATTATAATTAGTATATTTAGGATTAATAATTACCTGTAATTTTTTTTATAATTATATTTAAAAATTTGTAATCTGATGAAGACAAATTTATAATGTAACAAAGTTGTTGATTCGTACAATTCGGTTAACAATCTTAATCCACCTTTATTTTTTTTTTCTTCATTCTACTATTGCTAATTGATCTTCTATGATTCTTCTTACACTACAAAACAATTTATGATTGAAATTATTTGTTACAACATGTAAGCCATCACATCACATTATATATAATACCACTAGCTAATTATATATACATACATTCCTAATATGATATGATCATAAGCTCCACTAACATTGATATTTCCTACTTGACTTCAACAAACAACAAACCAATCCTCTCCATCTCTTCCTTTCTCCCTCTCTTCCTTGTGAAACACCATCCACGACCACTATACCTGTCACCCTAATCAATCACCAACACCTTCACCAACCTTAGATCACGACTACTGCTATAGTCGTATTTCCTGTCAAACTAAACCATCGTCAAACCATAATCATAACTACAACAGTCACCATTCCGTTTATATTTCTGTTACAACCATAGACTCTTGTCGACTACTATCACGTTTGTTATTATGCCCTTTGTTAGACAATACCAAAGTCAAAAGCTACAGCTACCATCAGATTAATGATCCTGTTGTTCGAATCCATCAAAACAGAAACCCACCATTATCATTCGAACATCACTATACAACCATCAAAATCAATTTGTTCTTGTTTATGTTGTTGACGCAAACAATGAAACCCATTTAAAGGTGGTAAAAGGATTGATCTGTTGCAATTTCTATTTGTTCCTGTTCGGTTTATAAAAAAAAAAAAAAACGAAACCCATTTACAAAAACCTCCTGCAATTCTCTTCTGGTTCCCTTATTTTCGGTTACAATAATAATGATGATAAAGCTGTAAAAGATGAAGGTAATTATATTATGATGATAGGCTAATTCGATATTGATGATGAGATTATTCACGTGATTACGGACGTATCCAATTATTCAATTTTGTGCTTCTTCTTTTTATCTATGGCCGACGAAACCTACCCCAACTTGTCCACATGTTAAAGACATTGAATCTCTTTTCTTATGATTACGTTTGGGTTGTAACACAAGATGCTAACAGGCTTTTTTTTTGGACTGGTATACTTGGGCCGTAGGATTTTTTTGGTCTGTTGGGCCAAAAGAAAGATGAAGGGGAAACCGAGTTATATGAGTTAACTATATTTCGTATGTAAATGGAATCAGAAAAACGAAAATGGTTGAGTGGTCTGAGTGTTTGCTGCATAAACTTGAGGTCCCGGGTTTGAACCCTGCAGTGGTCTATTCTTTTTAGAATTTATTTTAAAGGTAGTCCTTACTAGTAATATTTATTATTATGATTATTATTACTATTACTATTATTGTTATTATAAATTAATATTGTTATTGTTACTATTGTTATTACCATTACTTATTATTATTACAACTAGTATTATAATTAAAATTATTATTATTGTCATCAAAATTAAAAGTATCATAAACAATATTAGTATTACAACATTTAGTAGTATTATTATCATAATTATAAGTCTTAAAACCATTATTACTATTATTAACATTACTAATGTATTTATTATTATAAATTTTGTCATGCAAGTGCTAGTTATCATTATTATTATTATTGGTAACATAAGTAGTATAAATATTATCATTATTATTATAAATATAATCATTAGTATTATTATGATTAAACTTATTATCATTATTATTATTCTTATAAAATTAATATTTCGTTACCACTAAAATTATTAATATTATCATAAAAAGATACTTTTATATAAAAACACATTACGTTATACTTTTATTACTAAAAAGATATTAACTAAGCTATATCAATTAATATATAAATATATACTAAACCTTAATATATAGTTTTTATTATTAATCATAAGTAATAATTATATAAAACATATAAACTAAATATATTAAAATTATCTAAATAACATATAGTATAACAAGTATATTATTAATAACAAATATATATATATATATATATATATATATATATATATATATATATATATATATATATAATTGATCGATTACGATTACGTGTATTAATATATCCACAAATGATATAGGTTCGTGAATCTGAGGCCAACCCTTCATTGTTCAATATAGTCATATGTATTTTTACTACAAAATACATTAGGTGAGTTTCATTTGATCCCCTTTTACTCTTTACATTTTTGGGGCTGAGAATACATGCAAATGCTTTAGTAACTGTTTTACAATAATTATATGCGTGAGTTTCATTTGCTCCCTTTTACTCTTTACGGTTTTGGGCTGAGAATACCTGCAAATGCTTTATTAACTGTTTTACAATATTTATATGCGTGAGTTTCATTTGCCTTTTTACCCTTTATATTTTTGGGCTGAGAATACATGCGCAATTTTTATAAATGTTTTACGAAATAGACATAAGTAATCGAAACTACATTATATGGTTGAATTATCGAAACTGAATATGCCCTTTTTATTAAGTCTGGTAATCTAAGAATTAGAGAACAGACACCCTAATTGACGCGAACTCTAAAGATAGATCTATCGGGCCCAACAAGCCCCATCCAAAGTACCGGATGCTTTAGTACTTCAAAATTTATATCATGTCCGAAGGAGGATCCCGGAATGATGGGGATATTCTTATATACATATTGTGAATGTCGGTTACCAGGTGTTCAATCTATATGAATGATATTTTTGTCTCTATGCATGGGACGTATGTTTATGAGAAAGGGAAATATGAAATCTTGTGGTCTATTAAAATTATGAAATGAATATTTATGTTAAACTAATGAACTCACCAACCTTTTGGTTGACACTTGAAAGCATGTTTATTCTCAGGTACGAAAGAAATCTTCCGCTGTGCATTTGCTCATGTTATAGATATTACTTAGAGTCATTCATGGCATATTTCAAAAGACGTTGCATTTGAGTCGTCGAATTCATCAAGATTATTATTAAGTCAATTATAGTTGGATATATTATGAAATGGTATGCATGCCTGTCAACTTTTGATGTAATGAAAGATTGTCTTTTCAAAAACGAATGCAATGTTTGTAAAATGTATCATATAGAGGTCAAGTACCTCGTGATGAAATTAATTGTTGTGAATCGTTTATAATCGATATGGACTTTGTCCGGATGGATTAGGACGGGTCTCTACAGTTGGTATCAGAGCGGTGGTCTTAGCGAACCGGGTCTTGCATTAGTGTGTCTAACTGATAGTCGTTAGGATACATTAGTGAGTCCGGACTTCGACCGTGTCTGCATGTCAAAAGTTTTGCTTATCATTTTTGTCGGAAATCATCTGCTTATTATCTTTAGGAAATTACCTGCTCATTATTTTTAGTCTAGACACATCTTACTGCAATGATTGCATGAATAGTGTATAGACAAAAAAATTCATATCTTAGCGTATATGTTATTGTAAACTTTGCCTGACACTTTCCGTAGATTCCTCCGTAACGTATGGGATTTTAGTATTATATATGCATATGTAAATTATGTATTGCAGGGTACTAATCTACATCCTATAATCTATTTCTTATCGAAAATCCTTCATCTGATTGTACGAGATGAATCCTGCAACCAGTTCGAGTCCCTCATATTCCGATAGCTATTCCGATAGTTATTCCGACAGCTATTCCGACATAGATGTTCACCTAAGCTCCAAAAACAGCGTCATAGGCATGAATCAACCCATCAGCCATTATCAATTCATCTGATGGGTTCGTAGTCGACTTAGTTAATGGAAACGCACAGAAGGCAATCCCTTCTACCAACCGAATTCATCTCTTGATAATGAACCTGAAGCGTTTACCAGCGAACCTGTTCGAGACACCATTTTTAGTCTCATTTCCAGGGTAATTCGACAAGATTATATTCTATCCACAATTCTGAACCTTATTCATCCGCTCGTTCTGACCGACAATCATCCTGGAGTAATAAGTCAACGAACTTCGCGCTTGAATAATCAATTCGGAGAATATGGTGCAAAATGTACCAGCTTCAACAACATCACCTGCACCAACAGTACCATCAATAACAGCACCAGTACCATCAACAATCCATACTTCAATATCATCATCTGTACTTTGAGTATGATCTTCGTTCTACGTATCGTTCTACCTTAGTTATCTTCGTTCGACATGGCGAATATGTAATCTCTAAAGTTTTAGAGATTATTTATTCTAGTTCCAACCGAAAAGCAAATGAGTTTAATATCATATTAACTCATTAAATCCATGAATACATCTGAAGAAAATATATATGTATAAATGTTTTCATAAAGATTGTAATTAAAAATTCTCTTGTACAAACTGTTAATGGTGAAAATATTTTTAAGGGTAGGTAATACCCGAGGAATATTTAAATTTCACATTAATAAGTTACATTGTACGTTCTTCGAATCTATTTCAACAGTCATATACTATCCTACTTACATCCACCGATATACAAATCTGTTCACCACAGAATAACCATATTCATCTAATTTCATATTTGGATTTTGATTTATCAGAATCCAACAAGTGGCATAATGAAGAAAACATTTGACAAAAATAAAAATTTGTTAGAAATAAACAAATTAACTATGAGGAATTTTGTTAAGAATCCACGCTAACTGTTCCTAGCTAATTGTTCCTAGCTAACTGATTACATTTTGTTTATCGCAATTTATTTTATCGCAATTTACATCCTCGCAATTTTATCATCATTAAATTTCTGTTATTTACTTTACGCACTTTATTTATCGTTATTTAATTTTCTGTTATTTATTTTACGCACTTTAAATATCGGGACACGTATACAAGGTTTTGACATATCATATCGACGCATCTATATATATTATTTGGAATTACCATAGACACTCTATATGCAGTAATGATCGAGTTCTCTATACAGGGTTGAGGTTGATTCTACAATAATATATATAGTTTGAGTTGTGATCGAGTCTGAGACGTATACGGGTCACGACACGTATTGATTAATTCGAATATTATATATTAAACTATATATGAATTATTGGACTGTCAACTGTGGACTATCGACTGTGGACTAATAATGTTGGACAATTAAAATGAATTAAAATATTGATTATAACATATGAAACTAAACAATTCTTCAAGTTGCCACTTGATTTCATCTTAAACCTCATTTGTATCTTGACGATTCCAATCTGCGTTCAAACCTTTCATGATTCTTAAAAACACTTCAATCGAGAGGATGAACCAACCGCACTTCATCTACAGAAGAAAAGATTGATGCATATAGTTATGCACCTGAAAACACTCGGAACCTGTGTAAACGTTTAACACGTGTCCGTTCTAGCTCCTTTGGCATTGTTATTACCGAAAATAACATTTCAACTCTTTTTCCAATTAGCCAATTTTGTCATAGCTTCAGCAAATCAACCTCGACTTCCATTCGAATTAGCTTTATTATAACCCTGATATATAAGTTGTCTTTCGTCATAGATACTGGGAAACTGTTTATATCTCACCACATTAGCAGTAAACTTACCAACAACTCTGTTGATCTTTGATTTTCCGAAAAATCATTATATTCAGTGCAACCCTATCATTTACTCATTTACATCTTATAACAAGAATTACTATACACCGGGAATTAGCAATCAGTGTTTTGAAATCTCGCAGCATGCCTATGCCAACAGTTATATGTGTACATATAACTTCTATCATCTGGACTTACATGCTTGAATGTGAAGTTTCTGAAAACACCCCGAACTACGAACTAGTCATCGAACTTAGAAATCCCAAAAAAATCATCATAAATATCTTCGATATTTCTGAGGATATTTTCATAACTCTTCTTGTCCGAAATTAGTTATCTCTTCGTGCTTTCTGTATTACATTATATTGGAAACTTCTGTAAAACCTACGTATAAATTACGAATGAATGTTTTGAAGTAGTTTTGGGTAACTGATGCATGAGTTAGTATAATATAATGACACTTGATCAACGTGATTATATTACAGTAAGTCATGTTGAGTTTCTATTAGGACATGATGATTCACAGATCATAACGTCATCATGTGCCATGTTACATAACTCTTTCATTCTGCTTAACATCTGAACATATCAAGAAAGTATATTCTTGATAGTTCTATTCTCAGTGATTCAGGTAACTTGACAAATCAAATCGTGCTATTACGTTCTTTCTTGTTTAGAACATGAAGTTCATTCGAAATTCCATACTTACGAATTTTGACCATTATTTGCGAAGAGAAAACAAAAGAATGAAGCTCCGAAATAGAAATGGGAGTATAAATTACAGTAAATTGGAGAGAGTATTAACTGTGGATGTCAATGATTACAGGAAGGCAGAATCAGAGACATCAAAATATAAGGGAAGATATAAAACCCAACAACAACCCAGAAGTTACAAACCATATATATCGATGCATATAGCAATATAAAGGCACGGGGGAACTAAAAACACTATAAAATCAAGGGTATAGTAAAAGTAAATAGATTCTTTCGGCGGTAGATGAAAAAGAAGAATGACAGATATGAAGGTAAGGAGTATATCAGGAATTAGAACTGGATGGAGCATATTAATGAATGCTTTAAAGTATAAATTGGAAAAGAAAGAATATAAGGTGTGAGTTGTAAGGAAACAAAAGGGGTGGATTTAGAGAAAAATATTCGACAGATCAATCAAAACAGATGATCGTAATTAAAGAGGATCCTAATTTCCCTATTCCCGAAGAATCAGATTTTATTTGGATTATGAAAATTTTTCTATTCCTTGAATTCCGGAATTCAAACAGGACAACGTCAAAAGTTAAGACAAAACTTTATTTCTCATTTCATTCTTTTCGAGACAGCTTCACTCGTACACGTCACATAATTGAATCATTTTATCTATATTACTCAATGATAATAAAACTCTATTTAACAGCTCATAATTGTCATGAAAACATACTTATTGTCATCCATGACCATCTCACTCAAATTTCGGGACGAAATTTCTTTAACGGGTAGGTACTGTGACGACCCGGGAATTTTCGACCAAATTTAAACTTAATCTTTATATGGTTTCAACACGATAAGCAAAATTTGTAATATTACAGTCTCAAAAAGATTTTGAACTATGTTCTTGTATTCAATTATCATTCAACCATTACCAACGATTCACGAACTATTAGTTGCAAATTAATATATACATGTATATAGATATATATAAATGTAGGTATATATATAATAACTTGAAATAATAACAAATAAGTAAAATAATATGCAAAATAATAAGTTGCTAAAATAAAGTTATATATATGAATATGATTAGTAGACATTACATAAGTAATAAATTGTAAACTATAGATATTAAATGTAAATGCGAGTTAAAAAATATAACTGTTATGACAAATTTTATTATTACTAATTTCATTAATATTAATTATTAAAATGATAATAAATCTAATGTAATGATTATCAAAATAAACACTTAATATATAAATATCACTATAAGATTGATTAAAATTATTATCTAGTTGTAATTTAGATATTATTAGCTAATGTGATTAATATATGTATCATTTATTGATTATTAGTAATATTATTATTATTAGTATCATAATTATTATTAGTATTATAATTATTATTATTATTATTATATATTATTATTATTATTTTAATATCATTACTATTAATTATTATTAAACTTATTAAAATCATCATTCTTATTATTAATATCCTCACTCCTCTTGATATTATTATCAATATTATTATTAGTCCCATTAATATTATAATTAGTATATTTAGGATTAATAATTACCTGTATTTTTTTTATAATTATATTTAAAAATTTGTAATCTGATGAAGACAAATTTATAATGTAACAAAGTTGTTGATTCGTACAATTCGGTTAACAATCTTAATCCACCTTTATTATTATTTTTTTTCTTCATTCTACTATTGCTAATTGATCTTCTATGATTCTTCTTACACTACAAAACAATTTATGATTGAAATTATTTGTTACAACATGTAAGCCATCACATCACATTATATATAATACCACTAGCTAATTATATATACATACATTCCTAATATGATATGATCATAAGCTCCACTAACATTGATATTTCCTACTTGACTTCAACAAACAACAAACCAATCCTCTCCATCTCTTCCTTTCTCCCTCTCTTCCTTGTGAAACACCATCCACGACCACTATACCCGTCACCCTAATCAATCACCAACACCTTCACCAACCTTAGATCACGACTACTGCTATAGTCGTATTTCCTGTCAAACTAAACCATCGTCAAACCATAATCATAACTACAACAGTCACCATTCCGTTTATATTTCTGTTACAACCATAGACTCTTGTCGACTATTATCACGTTTGTTATTATGCCCTTTGTTAGACAATACCAAAGTCGAAAGCTACAGCTACCATCAGATTAATGATCCTGTTGTTCGAATCCATCAAAACAGAAACCCACCATTATCATTCGAACATCACTATACAACCATCAAAATCAATTTGTTCTTGTTTATGTTGTTGACGCAAACAACGAAACCCATTTAAAGGTGGTAAAAGGATTGATCTGTTGCAATTTCTGTTTGTTCCTGTTCGGTTTAAAAAAAAAAAAAAAAAAACGAAACCCATTTACAAAAACCTCCTGCAATTCTCTTCTGGTTCCCTTGTTTTCGGTTACAATAATAATGATGATAATGCTGTAAAAGATGAAGGTAATGATATTATGATGATAGGCTAATTCGATATTGATGATGAGATTATTCACGTGATTACGGACGTATCCAATTATTCAATTTTGTGCTTCTTCTTTTTGTCTATGGCCGACGAAACCTACCCCCACTTGTCCACATGTTAAAGACATTGAATCTCTTTTCTTATGATTACGTTTGGGTTGTAACACAAGATGCTAACAGGCTTTTTTTTTGGACTGGTATACTTGGGCCGTAGGGTTTTTTTGGTCTGTTGGGCCAAAAGAAAGATGAAGGGGAAACCGAGTTATATGAGTTAACTATATTTCGTATGTAAATGGAATCAGAAAAATGAAAATGGTTGAGTGGTTTGAGTGTTTGCTGCATAAACTTGAGGTCCCGGGTTCGAACCCTACAGTGGTCTATTCTTTTTAGAATTTATTTTAAAGGTAGTCCTTACTAGTAATATTTATTATTATGATTATTATTACTATTACTATTATTGTTATTATAAATTAATATTGTTATTGTTACTATTGTTATTACCATTACTTATTATTATTACAACTAGTATTATAATTAAAATTATTATTATTGTCATCAAAATTAAAAGTATCATAAACATTATTAGTATTACAACATTTAGTAGTATTATTATCATAATTATAAGTCTTAAAACCATTATTAATATTATTAACATTACTAATGTATTTATTATTATAAATTTTGTCATGCAAGTGCTAGTTATCATTATTATTATTATTGGTAACATAAGTAGTATAAATATTATCATTATTATTATAAATATAATCATTAGTATTATTATGATTAAACTTATTATCATTATTATTATTCTTATAAAATTAATATTTCGTTACCACTAAAATTATTAATATTATCATAAAAAGATACTTTTATATAAAAACACATTACGTTATACTTTTATTACTAAAAAGATATTAACTAAGCTATATCAATTAATATATAAATATATACTAAACCTTAATATATAGTTTTTATTATTAATCATAAGTAATAATTATATAAAACATATAAACTAAATATATTAAAATTATCTAAATAACATATAGTATAACAAGTATATTATTAATAACAAATATATATATATATATATATATATATATAATTGATCGATTACGATTACGTGTATTAATATATCCACAAATGATATAGGTTCGTGAATCCGAGGCCAACCCTTCATTGTTCAATATAGTCATATGTATTTTTACTACAAAATACATTAGGTGAGTTTCATTTGATCCCCTTTTACTCTTTACATTTTTGGGGCTGAGAATACATGCAAATGCTTTAGTAACTGTTTTACAATAATTATATGCGTGAGTTTCATTTGCTCCCTTTTACTCTTTACAGTTTTGGGCTGAGAATACATGCAAATGCTTTATTAACTATTTTACAATATTTATATGCGTGAGTTTCATTTGCCTTTTTACCCTTTATATTTTTGGGCTGAGAATACATGCGCAATTTTTATAAATGTTTTACGAAATAGACACAAGTAATCGAAACTACATTATATGGTTGAATTATCGAAACTGAATATGCCCTTTTTATTAAGTCTGGTAATCTAAGAATTAGGGAACAGACACCCTAATTGACGCGAACTCTAAAGATAGATCTATCGGGCCCAACAAGCCCCATCCAAAGTACTGGATGCTTTAGTACTTCGAAATTTATATCATGTCCGAAGGAGGATCCCGGAATGATGGGGATATTCTTATATACATATTGTGAATGTCGGTTACCAGGTGTTCAATCCATATGAATGATATTTTTGTCTCTATGCATGGGACGTATGTTTATGAGAAAGGGAAATATGAAATCTTGTGGTCTATTAAAATTATGAAATGATTATTTATGTTAAACTAATGAACTCACCAACCTTTTGGTTGACACTTGAAAGCATGTTTATTCTCAGGTACGAAAGAAATCTTCCGCCGTGCATTTGCTCATGTTATAGATATTACTTAGATTCATTCATGGCATATTTCAAAAGACGTTGCATTTGAGTCGTCGAATTCATCAAGATTATTATTAAGTCAATTATAGTTGGATATATTATGAAATGGTATGCATGCCTGTCAACTTTCGATGTAATGAAAGATTGTCTTTTCAAAAACGAATGCAATGTTTGTAAAATGTATCATATAGAGGTCAAGTACCTCGCGATGAAATCAATTGTTATGAATCGTTTATAATCGATATGGACTTCATCCGGATGGATTAGGACGGGTCTCTACAAGTCATGTTCATTCGAAACTTTATACCTACGAATTCTGAACCATTATTCGCTTGACTTAAAGTCGGGAACAGGAAAACAAAAGGATGGAACTCCAAAATATAAAGGAAATGAAGAGGGTGGATTTATAGTGAAATATCCTACAGAGCAATCAAAACAGATTATCACATTTAACCAAAGAGATTCTTAATTTCCTTAATTACCGAAGAATCAAATCTTATTATGAATATTTTCTCTAAGTCCCTTGAATTCCGAAAATCAACCGTGACTACGTCACTGGTTAAGACGAACTTGCATTTACCCATTTCACTCTTTTGTGATAGCTTCACTTGTACTCTTCACATAAACGATTTATTTATTTCATATTACTCAATGATGATAAAAACTCCAATTTCTAGCTTGTAAGCCTCATGAGAACATATTTATTGTCAGTCATGACCATCCCAATCAAATTTCGGGACGAAATTTCTTTAACGGTTAGGTACTGTGACGACCCGAAAATTTTTGACCAAATTTAAACTTAATCTTTATATGATTTCGACACGATAAGCAAAGTCTGTAATGTTGAGTCTCAAAAATTTTGAACTGTTTCATATATTCAATTGACCTTCGACTGCTCCCGACGATTCACGAACAATTAATTGTAAATATATATATGTGTATGTATATTTAAATAATAATTCAAAATATAATTTGAAGTATTATATGTTGTCATTATAAAAAAATTAATTAATAAAATAAAAATAGGATATTATAATAATTATTATTTAAAATATATCTTTATATATATAATGTATATTAAAAATAAATATCTAATAATTGTAATGCTCGTTTGATGTTCCGATTGATATTAAACAAGATGAATTCAAACTTATATGATTTTAAAATAAACGGTGATCCGAAAATGAGTTATATAAATTATAGACTTATTAAAAAATATAATTAGGAACTATTTGTTTAATTTTTAAAATTTTTATATTTTACTTAGGGGCTGAGAGTGAATAATTAATGTAATTTTAATTTAATAGTTAATGACCAAATTTTATACCATAATGACCAAAATAAATATATATAGTAAATTTAAAAATATGGGAATTTTCCAAAGACTTTTATCCGCCACTGATTAACAATGGAGAACGGTATAGCAAGCAGTTAAAAACTGTCGGTAGATACAATACAAAATCTAGGATGATGTCCTGTTCATGCTAGTGGAGAAATAATTAAAATTCGTTTGCACGTGCTTTTGCTTATTAATTGAAAACAATCAAATATTGTTAGTGTGAAATTATTGTTGTAGTGGTTATCTGTCCAATTCTCTATATATATTGACATATACATGAAGAGTTATATACCCATTGTCATCACTATTATAAAATGCAACCTACAACAACTATATTTTTTTTTTCCTTGGTGAACTTACTTCATCAACTTCTTTCGATGAACAACCTATCACCACCATGAGCACACCCTAATCACAAGAATCCTCACCTTTGTTCTAAGATCATCATAACCATCGAACATCACCAGCCTCATCACCTCATTCGGTTCTATGTTTTTGTTCGAAAGCCATCAACAACCACCCTATTCAACCACCACAACCATCAACCTAACACCATCAAGTAACCATCACTAGATCACTGGTGACTGTTGTTATTATCGAGGTATCCAAGAAGATAAAATGAAACCCATTTGTGTACTGTTGCGGGTTAATGATGTTGATGTACTAGACCAAAAGCCATAGTTTGCTTTCTGTTTACTTACTATCGATCATGAGCACTACTGCTATTTATTGCTTCCGTTATTTGATCACCACTTAATCACCATCAATGTTTTCATTTTGGTTTAGTAACCGAGAACCATCACCTTTATATATAGATATATACTCAATAATATACATAAACACCCTTTGCAACCACCTTCGGTTCATCATTACTTTCATTAGAACCTACAATCATCAAACCCACTTGATTACTTTTGTTTATTTCGAACCCACACAACTCCCATCGATTGCTTTTCTGTTCTCTATTGAAGACTCACTTCATTTTCGCAAAAACCACTTTCTTATTCGATCAAAAACCCAAAATCCATTAGACCACCTTCGATTGTTTTCTCTTGCAAATCGATCAATGTTTACTTCTGTTATCATTATGCTTCAGTTCTTGATTCACCATCAAACTAAAAACCATCATTCATCGGCAAACGAATAAAGAAGATGATGAATATGGAGAGTGAAGAAAATACTGTAACGATGATACAGTAACAATGACCAAGAATTACGTGTTTCACGTAAAACCTACGATTACACGTTTCGTGTACTTTGTCACATGAATCGCGTAATTAATTGATAATGATGGTACTGTACGTTGAAAAAGATAATGATTAGTGGTGTTTTGATAACGAGATTAATGATGACCGTGAGGGTAATTAAAATATAAAGATGATACGTGTACAATAGATGGAAAACGATGGATCCCTATATGTCTCCTCAAGTCCCACGTGCAATTTAAAAACATCACAAAAAAAAAAGAAAAAAAAGGAAACACTAGTAGATGAAACTGGGATAAAGGTGTATACGTGCACTTTCATTGCAAATTGAACGTTATTTGTTAATTTGGGTCATATTAAATTATGTGAGCTGTTATGATTTTGTTGAGTTTTTAAAGTTATGAGATGAAGATTAAAACGGGTTAAAGGTAGTTATGATGCAAATAAAATTAGAAAAACAAAATAGCATGGATGGTTAAGGATGTTATCGGGTTAGTGGGACGTCGCGGGTTCAGACCCGGACTTGGGCATTCTTTTTTAGGGCTACTCCTTTAAGGTAGTTATTAGTAATACTCTTATTATTATTATTTCATTATTATTTTTATTATTATTATTATTATTATTATTATTATTATTATTATTATTATTATTATTATTATTATTATAATTATTATAATTATTATAATTATTATAATTATTATTATTATTATTATTATTAAATTAACACATGATATTAAAATTATGACTATTATTATTACTATTATCAACAGTATTAATAGGATTATCAAGATTATGGTTATCATAAGCATTAGTATTATTATTAGTAGTATTATTATCATTATAGTTATTAATATAAATATTAGTATCATTATTATTATAGAAAAATCATTATTTTTATAGTTATTATTATTAGTATTCATTATTAATAAAATTAATATTTTTATTAAAAAGTATCATTTTTTATTAAAGTTATGATTTTATCATTTATATTAGACGTATCATTTTTATCTCTATTATCATTATTATTATTTTTATCATTACTAATATTATTTTAGTATTATTATAATTTTAACAAAATAAACGATATATATATACAAAAATATATTTAATACATATAAAATAACAAAATTTATATTTTTATTTATTTTAAATATAAAAATGAGTATATGAAACATATAGGTTATTAATATAAAAATGATATAAATAATAAATTTATATATATATATATATATATATATATATATATATATATATATATATATATATATATATATATATATATATATTTGTTCAATTACAATTATGTGTGTTAATATATAAATAAATGATATAGGTTCGTGAATCCGAGGCCAACCCTGCACTTGTTCAGTGCCATCATTTGCATTATTGCTACGAAATACAGTATAGTGAGTTTCATTTGTTCCCTTTTTAAATGCTTTTGCAATATATATTTTTGGGACTGAGAATACATGCGCTGTTTTTATAAATGTTTTACGAAATAGACACAAGTAACCGAAACTACATTCTATGGTTGGATTATCGAATCGAATATCACCCTTTTTAGTCTGGTAATCTAAGAATTAGGGAACAGAAACCCTAATTGACGCGAATCCTAAAGATAGATCTATTGGGCCTAACAAACCCCATCCGAGTTACGGATGCTTTAGTACTTCGATTTTATCATGTCCGATAAGAGTCTCGGAATGTTGGGGATATTCTAGACACGTTTTTTTAATGTCGATTACCAGGTGTTCACCATATGAATGATTTTTATCTCTATGCAGTTTTTGAGAAATGCCTGATATGAGATGTATATTTATGGAAAAATTGAAATCTTGTGGTCTATTAAAATTATGGAAATGATTGATTTCGATAAACTTATGAACTCACTAACCTTTTGGTTGACACTTTAAAGCATGTTTATTCTCAGGTATTAAAGAAATCTTCTGTTGTGCATTTGCTCATTTTAGAGATATTACTTGGAGTCATTCATGACATATTTCAAAAGACGTTGCATTCGAGTCGTTGAGTTCATCAAGATTATTATTAAGTCAATTATAGTTGGATATATTATGAAATGGTATGCATGCCGTCAACTTGAGATTCAAAGAAAGATTATCTTTTAAAAACGAATGCAATGTTTGTAAAATGTATCATAAAGAGGTCAAGTACCTCGCGATGTAACCAAATGTAATGTATTCGTCCAGATGGATTAGGACGGGTCGTTAAAGATACCACCCTATAACAGTCCGCGTAACCCGTAGTAGATATTGTCCGCTTTGACCTCTGACTTACCTATCATTCGGCCATTCACAGTCTCACGGTTTTGCTTTCCAAAACACGTCTACCAGAAGAGGTATCCACACCCTCCCTTAGAAGGGTGTTTCGTTCTCCTTCCCCACTGATGTGGGACGAGTCTTACAGTTTAATTTTTTGTTTTCTTGGATGTATTTGATTTTTTAAAAAGAAAGTTGAACAGTTTACAAGGTTTCGATTACGGAGTATCAGTATTGAATGAAACATATTTTTATTTAGGATTGTAGAGTTCATACATAGGATGGTGTAAGTAGATGAAAGAAGTTTGTGAAATTGGAAGATAAATAAGAGGAATGGATAAAATGATGGATATACCCTCATGTGCATGACATGACTTCATTTAATGAGTGTTTTTGACAGGGGTCAGTCTCAGAGACTGTAGGTGCAAAAGTTGCAAACCACAATGGTTGCCAGAGCAACAAAAAGAGTGCAGCGACTAATCACGAAATCTGTACAAACTATAGGGACTGTTGGTGCAATTATATCTATTAATTAATTGATTTATTTTCAGTAATTAGTGATTTACACAAAATTACATTAATATTACTCGAGTCTTTAAAATTAAACCAAATATCCTCACCCTGTATAAACTGTTGTGCCTTAGCCCTTCAAGCGAGCACTAGTTACAAGCTTACAGTACGTGACCCGTTAACTACTTGTATACAGGTCACGTGAGGTGCGTTTGATAAAACTCAATGATTAAGAGTTGAATGATTCATATCTGATTGGTTCATAGGTTTTGAATGAAGTTAATTTTGAATGACAATAACCCATTTGATAATAATTTTAAGTGGACACTACAAAGGATGTAAAATTACCTTATTAGCCTTTTATATGAACAAAATATATAGTTGTTTAATAGGTGTTCTTGGTATAATTTAATAAGTGTTCTTGATATGTTTTTCTTGGTGCGGCTCGAGGAAGTGTCCGTTTATTTTCATAAGTAGCTTTCGGTAAACCCGGTAAAAATACATGTAAATAAATGCTAAAGAAGAGTGATGAAGTTCTTTGCATCTCAAAGTGTTCTCACACTAAAACAACTACCATTCCAGATTCATTCAACAAAGTTCTTACCAACGGATAACACTAACATATACCAACCACTTATTACCTCCGTAGAAGTCACATTCTCGGGAGGCTTGGCTTCTAATCAGGAAGGTAGAGAAGTTTGTGTCGTAGCTACTTGAAATTGGGTAAAAGTATGTCTTCTTTGATACTTGAAACAAGAAATTTCAAACGTGTGATTAGTAACTCATGCAAAAAAAAAAGAACTTTTTCTATCCATTCTGCCTTAGATCCAATCTAACTGCACTGATGAAAATTGTCCGCCATGATTACCATTCTTTCTAATGACTTTCATGGCATGTCCTTGAAATGGCTACTAACCCTAGTAGTTATTCCCAATCCAAAGCACTCTTTTGCATTCATAGAGAGATTCAAGTCATAAAAATAAATAAAAATGCCATCAAGGACCACGAGGCACCACCAGATATGACATACTAAAAAGACGAAATTGAGTATATAATAGCTGATCGCACCATGGGCTAGCCCTAAACCCATGACACGAGTGGGATATCATTGGAAGATTGGAACTTAAAAACTAAAAGGACATATCCCGAAGACGCACAAAGAGAAACACATCGAGGCATCGAGCAGAAATATCCCGATGAACAGCAAACTGCAAGCTGATCTTTGCGGTTTACAGTTTAGTTACATAGAGCAATTTGTTAAATTTTGTGAGACGACCCGTACTAATCCATAAGGACAAATACAATAACATATGATTACATTGCGAGATATTTGACCTCTATATGATACATTTTACAACATTGCATTCGTTTTTAAAAGACAACTTTCATTACATCGAATGTTGACAGGCATGCATACCATTTCATAATATCCAAACTATAAATGACCTAATCTGTCATTTATTTAATAATAAACTTTATTGAACTCAATGACTTGAATGCAACGTCTTTTGAAATATGTCATTAATGACTCCAAGTAATATCTTTAAAATGAGCAAATGCACAGCGGAAGATTTCTTTCAAACCTGATGTGACGATCGCTCCAAATCCATATGGACGAACACGTCATTCATCGATTTCATTGCGAGGTATTTGACCTCCATATGATATGTTTTGTAAACATTGCATTCTTTTGAAAAGACATACCATAAATGAATATTTAAATCAAAGGTTTTCGACATCTGATGATTTCTACATATAGACAATCACCGTAATATAATAGTTTACAATGATACTTCCGTTGACAATGCAGTCAAAATATGATACATGGTGATGATTTGGTGAATGCAACATTTCCTTGATAAATATGTCATGTAAGACTCCATGCACATAGCTTGTCTAACATATAAGCAAACAGCGGAAGACTTCTAGAAACCTGAGAATAAACATGCTAACAAGTGTCAACACAAAGGTTGGTGAGTTCATAGTTTTAGTGTTTCGCATAATCTGTATATAAAGGTGGACCACAAGATTTCAGTTGTTTCATCCAGAAACGTTTATCAAAATATTCTACAAGATTGAGCACCCTGGTAAATAAACTTAACGTATATATAATTTGTACCCTTTGTAGAATCATCTTAATAATACATGCAAACCAACGTGTACGCTTGATAATGCTAAAAACGAACATATATTTCATAGCATTATCCCTCAAGAAAGACAAGCTTTTAGTTGCAATTGTCCTATTTAAAAGTGATATTCATTTAAATAATAAAAGGTGAAGACAAAAGACAGATTCGACGAATTGAAGACGCAAACGACCAAAAAGCTCAAAAGTACAAAATACAATCAAAGAGGTTCCAATTATTGATAAGAAACGTCTCAGAATTACAAGAGTACAAGATTCAAAACGCAAAGTACAAGATATTAAATTGTACGCAAGGACGTTCGAAAATCCGGAACCGGGACCAGAGTCAACTCTCAACGCTCGACGCAACGGACTAAAAATTACAAGTTAACTATGTATATAAATATAATATAATATATAATTAATTATATAAATTATATATATATATATATATATATATATATATATATATATATATATATATATATATATATATATATATATATTATATTTATATATTAAAACCGTCGGCAAAGAAGATCCAAAAAGGGATGAGCTGTAAAAGCAAACTCCGCGACTTGCGGAGTTTGAAGGGCAAAAATACCGCGACTCGCGGAGCCCCAAATTCTGAAAATGCCTATAAAATCTCGCGCATTCTGAACGTTTTATATATCCTTTAATCTCTCTATCTAAACGTATATATATATATATATTTATATTTTAATTTTAATTTTAATTTCTAATAATAAGGGTATGTTAGCGAATGTTGTAAGGGTGTAAGTCGAAATTCTGTCCGTGTAACGCTACGCTATTTTTAATCATTGTAAGTTATGTTCAACCTTTTTAATTTAATGTCTCGTAGCTAAGTTATTATTATGCTTATTTAAATCGAAGTAATCATGATGTTGGGCTAATTACTAAAATTGGGTAATTGAGCTTTGTACCATAATTGAGGTTTGGACAAAAGAACGACACTTGTGGAAATTAGACTATGGGCTATTAATGGGCTTTATATTTGTTTAACTAAATAATAGTTTGTTAATTTTAATATAAAGATTTACAATTGGACGTTCCTATAAATAACCATATACACTCGATCGGACACGATGGGCGGGATATTTATATGTACGAATAATCGTTCATTTAACCGGACACGGGAATGGATTAATAGCCACTAGAATTATTAAAACAGGGGTGAAATTATGTACAAGGACACTTGGCATAATTGATAACAAAGTATTAAAACCTTGGGTTACACGCAGTCGATAACCCGGTGTAATTATTAAACAAAGTATTAAAACCTCGTTACAGTTTAAGTCCCCAATTAGTTGGAATATTTGACTTCGGGTATAAGGATAATTTGACGAGGATACTCGCACTTTATATTTATGACTGATGGACTGTTATGGACAAAAACCAGACGGACATATTAAATAATCCAGGACAAAGGACAATTAACCCATGGGCATAAAACTAAAATCAACACGTCAAACATCATGATTACGGAAGTTTAAATAAGCATAATTCTTTTATTTCATATTTAATTTCCTTTATTTTCATATTTAATTGCAATTTTATTTATCTCAATTTCATTATCGTTATTTACTTTACGCTTTAAATTAAGTTGTATTTATTTTTAATATTTTACATTAGGTTTTAACTGCGACTAAAGTTTTAAAATCAACAAACCGGTCATTAAACGGTAAAAATCCCCCTTTATAATAATAATATTACTTATTTATATATTTGTATTTTTATAAATTAAAACTAATATAGCGTTAAGCTTTGTTTAAAGATTTTTCCCTGTAGAACGAACCGGACTTACTAAAAACTACACTACTGTACGATTAGGTACACTGCCTATAAGTGTTGTAGCAAGGTTTAAGTATATCCATTCTATAAATAAATAAATATCTTGTGTAAAATTGTACCGTATTTAATAGTATTTCGTTGTAAAAATAAAGCTATTTCATATACATCTCGCATAACATCAAGTATTTTTGACGCCGCTGCCGGGGAACAAAATCTAGCTTGAAAACCGGAAGCGCAACGCTAAATATAAAAAAAAAATAATTTATTTTTAGTTTACTTTTATAAAAAAAATACGCTTTTGTAAAAATACGTTTTTAAAATTCAAAAATATAAAAAGAAAAATAAAAAATTTATATATTTTTAAGAGTTTGTTAAATATTTAAGTTTTATAAAGTTTCTTTATTTTTATTTTATAAAAATATAAGTTTTATTTAAATATTTTGTTTTAATTTAAAACATAAAAAAAAACACCAAAAAAAAAATATATATATATAAATCTATTTTTAAGATTTTTATAAAATTATAAAGTATTTCTATTTTTATTTTAGTTTTTAAAACATAAGTTTTTATTTAATTAATATTAATATTTTATATAAATATTAAAACAGAAAAATAAAAAATATAAATAAAAAAAAAATATTAAAAACCGAACGATTTTGGCCTGCACCTCATTTGAAAATTCAATCACCGCGACTTGCGGAGTTTTCTGGTACGTGGCACCGCAACTCGCGGAGCCACCCTGACACGCGTGTCCAGCAACCCTAATCAGCATTAATTACGGGGTATAATTTATTATAATTAAATTAAAACCCTAATTAGGTTTTTAATTTTTAATTAGTTAATTTAGTTTAGTTTTAATTATTTTATATATTTAGTTTAATTAGTTTAATTAAATTTTAAAATTAATAGTTTTATAAAATAAATAATATAAAAATAATATTTTTATAAAAATTGTAGTTTTTACAACTTTTAGTATATTTTTTGTCCATTTTTAATTGTTTTAGCGTAATTTTTTGTATTTTTCGCTCGTATTTAGTTTTAAATATAGTTTTTGCCATAGTTATTTTTATTTCTAGATTTTTAGGTTTTGCCGTAAAATCTCTTAAGTGCTTTTTCTTTAGACTAAGATTTAGGTGCTTTAGAATTTTTCGACGCCTTTTACCTATGTATCAATTATCACTCCAATTAGTAATCTCAATTTGCAATTTTAATTTTAAGTTAGTGATAGTAATAAGGTTGGGTTAGTTGAGTGTTTTAAAGTTTTATAAGTCACTCTTTTTTTTTCTTATTTTTCGACGCCTTTTATTTTTTTATTTTTTTTTCAACCCTTTTCTTTTTCGACCTTTTTCGACGCGCTCTTTTCTTTCTTATTTCTCGCCATTCTAGTTTTTAGGACATAGATTTTTATTCTATTTCTTATCTAAATTTCTTTAAATTACGAAAATTTATTTTATGTGGTTAAATTGATAGACATCAAAATTTTCTGGTTCGTAGTAATAGTTGGATTTGTACGTGGACCGGGTTATTGGAGCCAAACAGTACTCAATTATATTGAGACCAAACGAATCCTGCCCCTCTGCTACATCTTTTGGCTATTTGAAACGTGGGCAAAATCAGAAAAGTCTATTAATTGGATAACTTATATAATTTTTCTTTCCTTTTAAAAACTAATAGGATATTCAGTGAATGCACTGAGCAAGACGTTCACCACCTTTTGTACGTTCACCACCTGTAACTCGATCAAGACATCTAGCAAATATTGTCGCCGTTGATTTTCCTTTAGAATCGTCATCCAGTCGACCAAGTACTGCAATTCAAATTTCCGATAATCCATTTTTTGAACCCAATCTCACAATTGAGAATCCGGAGAATATTCAGGGACGATTCATAGATCCTGAACCATTAATTTTTCCTCCGAAACCACCAATCATTCAAACAAAGATTGTTCAGGAACGAACCATTAAATCAGAATCCTCTAGTGATTCAGATTCAACAAATTCAATCATGGAGAATCTGGAACCTCTAAGTATGGAAGACCGAATGAGAGCTAAACGTACTGGCCAAGGTCGCGCAATTACTCATCCTGACATTAATGCGCCAGATTATGAAATCAAAGGACAAATTCTACACATGGTGACTAATCAATGCCAATTTAGTGGTGCCCCGAAGGAAGATCCAAATGAACATCTTCGTACCTTTAATAGGATCTGTACACTATTTAAAATCCGAAAAGTTGAGGATGAACAGATATATCTCATGTTATTTCCCTGGACTTTAAAGGGAGAAGCCAAAGATTGTTTGGAATCGTTACCTGAAGGGGCGATTGATACATGGGACGTTTTAGTTGAAAAATTTCTTAAACAATTCTTTCCGGCATCTAAAGCCATAAGACTTCAAGGAGAAATTGTTACGTTCACACAGAAATCGAATGAAACTCTATATGAGGCATGGACCAGATTTAGAAAGTTATTGAGAGGATGTCCGCAACATGGTTTAGACACCTGTCAAATAGTACAAATATTCTACCAAGGATGCGACATCACTACAAGGAAAGACATCGATATAGCAGCTGGTGGTTCCATTATGAAGAAAACCGAAACTGATGCTTACAAAATTATTGATAACACTGCTTCCCACTCACATGAGTGGCACCAAGAAAAAGATATCGTTAGATCATCTAAAGCAGCTAGAGCCGATTCTAGCCATGACTTAGATTCCATTTCTGCAAAGATAGATGCTGTCGAGAGACGAATGGAAAAGATGACTAAGGATATACACTCAATACGAATTAGTTGTGAGCAGTGTGGAGGACCACATTTGACAAAAGATTGTCTCAGTATTGAACTAACAATGGAACAAAGAGAGAATGTTTCATACATAAACCAAAGGCCTGGAATTACTTATCAAAATAATTATCAACCGCCAAGACCGATTTACAATCAAAACCAGAATTATAACCGAAATGTTCCATACAACAATCAACAAGGTCCTAGTAATCAACAAGTATCCAATAATACTTACAACCAGCAAAGACCTAATTTTCAAAACAAACCACCACAAACCGATGATAAAAAGCCAAATTTAGAAGATATGATGACGAAGCTAGTTGAAACTCAAACGCAGTTTTTCACATCTCAGAAACAAACGAATGAACAAAATGCTCAAGCATTTAGAAATCAACAAGCTTCTATTCAAAATTTGGAACAAGAAGTAAGTAACCTAGCAAGGTTAATAGGTGAAAGAAAACCGGGAAGTCTACCTAGTGATACAAATGCAAACCCCCGAAATGAAACAGCTAAAGCCATTACCACAAGAAGTGGTACAACACTTAAACCACCTGAAATACCTGTAATTCCTAATGAAGATATTCCTACTCCACAAGAACCACAACCTGAACAAGATAAGAAAAAAGAACCGGTAGTTGAAAAGGTTAATGAAGATAACACAGTTAAGGCTAAACCTTATGTTAAGCCATACCAACCACCACTTCCTTACCCGAGTAAAATGAAAAAAGAGAGACTTGAAGTCGAGCAATCCAAATTCTTGGATATGTTTAAATAGATAAATGTAAATCTTCCTTTCATTGATGTAATTTCAGGAATGCCTAGATATGCTAAATTTCTGAAAGATCTAATATCGAATAGAAAGAAAATGGAAGAACTCTTGGCTATTACTATGAATGCTAATTGTTCAGCAGTGCTGTTGAATAAGATACCAGAAAAACTATCTGATCCAGGAAGTTTCACAATTTCATGTTTTCTGGGTAGTCTTAGTTCAATAGAAGCATTGGCAGACTTAGGTGCTAGTATAAATTTAATGCCGTATTCACTATACACTAAACTAGACATTAGAGAATTGAAACCAACACGAATAAGCATACAACTAGCCGATCGATCAATAAAATATCCTAGAGGGATAATGGAGAACATGCTAGTTAAAGTTGGTACTTTAGTATTTCCAGTAGATTTTGTTGTTCTGGACATGGAAGAAGATTCTCAAGTTCCTCTCATATTAGGAAGACCATTCTTAAACACGGCTAAAGCAATGATAGACGTGTTTGGTAAGAAATTGACCCTAAGTATAGAGGACGAGAGTGTTACCTTTTCAGTTGATAGAGCAATGCAACAACCGCAATCTGCAGATGATACATGTTATTATATTCAAACTATAGATTCACATGCAGAATTGTTAGAAGAATTTCCAGAATTACAAGGAACATGAGAATGTTCTTTAGGAGAAGGAACTGAACCAATTGATGAAACTGAAATGTTAGCTACACTAATAGCTAATGGATATGAACCAATAACAGAAGAAATTCAAATGCTAAAAGAAGAAGACAGATATTAACACAAATCATCGATAGAAGAACCTCCGACATTAGAGTTAAAGCCACTTCCAAATCATTTGGAATACGCTTATTTACATGGTGAATCTGAATTACCTGTAATAATATCGTCTTCTCTTACTGAAAATAAAAAATCTCAACTCATTTCTGTGTTGAAAGCTCATAAACCAGCCATTGCATGGAAGATTCATGATATTAAAGGAATAAGTCCTTCGTATTGCACACATAAAATCCTTATGGAAGAAGGTCATAAAACGTATGTGCAACGCCAACGAAGACTAAATCCGAATATGCAAGATGTTGTTAAGAAAGAAATTATTAAACTGCTAGATGCAGGTTTAATTTATTCAATTTCTGATAGTCCATGGATAAGCCCAGTTCAATGCGTACCTAAGAAAGGTGGCATGACTGTCATCACAAATAAGAAAAATGAGCTTATTCCTACTAGGACTGTAACAGGATGGTGTGTGTGTATAGATTATAGAAAATTAAATGACGCCACCAGAAAAGATCACTTTTCCTTACCTTTTATTGATCAAATGTTGGAAAGATCAGCCGGAAACAGTTACTATTGTTTTCTAGATGGTTTTTTCGGATATTTTCAAATTCCAATAGCACCCGAAGACCAAGAGAAAACCACATTCACGTGCCCTTATGGTACTTTTACTTACAAACGCATGCCATTTGGACTTTGCAATGCCCCTGCAACCTTTCAAAGGTGCATGATGGCGATTTTTCACGACATGATAGAAGAATGCATGGAAGTTTTCATGGATGACTTTTCAGTCTTCGGTGATACTTTTGAAACATGTCTAGCTAATCTTGAACGAATGCTTATTAGATGCGAACAATCAAATCTAGTACTTAATTGGGAGAAATGCCATTTCATGATTAAAGAAGGCATCGTTCTTGGTCATAAAATCTCAAAGGAAGGAATTGAAGTGGATAGAGCTAAAGTAGATGTAATTGCTAAACTTCCACATCCCACCAATGTTAGAGGAGTTAGGAGTTTTCTAGGGTATGCCGGTTTTTACCGACGTTTCATAAAAGATTTTTCTAAAATTGCCACTCCTATGAATAAACTCCTAGAAAAGGATGCTCCATTCATCTTTTCAGAGGAATGTATCAAATCTTTTAATATTCTTAAAGAAAAACTCACTAATGCGCCGATCATGATAACTCCAAATTGAAATCTACCGTTTGAACTTATGTGCGATGCAAGTGATTTTGCAATTGGAGCCGTTTTAGGACAAAGGATTGAAAAACGATTTCAACCTATATATTATGCTAGTAAGAAGTTACAAGGAGCACAAACGAATTACACAACTACTGAAAAAGAACTCCTTGCTATTGTCTTTGCTTTTGACAAATTTCGTTCATATCTCGTTCTAGCTAAAACGGTGGTCTATACCGACCATTCTGCTCTTAGGTACCTATTTTCGAAACAAGATGCTAAACCAAGATTAATCCGTTGGATCTTACTCTTACAAGAGTTCGATATTGAAATCCGAGATAAAAGAGGAGCAGAAAATCTCGCCGCTAATCATCTTTCTCGTCTTGAAAATCCCGAATTAAAAGTTCTAAATGATTCGGCCATACAAGATAACTTTCCTGATGAATATCTATTGAAGATAGATTATAATGAAATTCCATGGTTTGCAAACTATGCAAACTACTTAGTATGTGGATTCCTTGAAAAAGGATTGTCGTACCAAAAACGAAAGAAATTCTTCAGTGATATAAAACACTATTTCTGGGAAGATCCACATTTATTTAAAAGTTGTCCAGATGGAATAATACGCCGATGTGTATTCGGAGATGAAGCTAGTAAAATCTTAAACCATTGTCACACAGGACCAACAGGAGGGCATTACGGGCCTCAACTAACAGCAAGAAAAGTTTATGATGCTGGATTCTATTGGCCTACAATTTACAAAGACGCACACCTTCTTTGCAAATCCTGTGATGCTTGTCAAAGGGCCGGAAAAATAAGTCAACGTGATGAAATGCCACAAAATGTCATTCAAGTATGTGAAGTATTTGACATTTGTGGTATTGACTTTATGGGTCCATTTCCAAAATCTCATAATAATCTCTACATTCTCGTAGCCATTGATTATGTATCTAAATGGGCGGAAGCACAAGCTCTCCCAACTAACGATGCACGAGTTGTAGTCAACTTTTTAAAACGTCTTTTTGCAAGGTTTGGAACACCGAAAGCTTTAATAAGTGATCGGGGAACTCATTTCTGTAATAATCAACTTGAGAAAGTTCTTAAAAGATATGGAGTAACTCATAAAATCTCCACCACTTATCATTCACAAACAAGTGGACAAGTTGAAAATACCAACCGAGCTTTAAAACGTATTCTAGAGAAAACCGTAGGATCAAATCTGAAGGAATGGTCCATTAAATTGGAGGATGCACTCTGGGCTTTTACAACAGCCTACAAAACTCTAATTGGAACCACACCTTTCAAACTCGTTTACGGAAAAGCATGTCATCTTCCAGTAGAAATTGAACATAAAGCATTTTGGGCTTTGAAGACATGTAATCTTGATTTACATGAAGCCGGACGTCTACGGTTAAGTCAACTAAACGAATTAGAAGAATTAAGACATGAAGCATATGAAAATTCGTTAATCTATAAAGAAAGAACAAAGAAATGGCATGATAAAAGAATCAGAAGTTCAAAAGAATTTAAAGAAGGAGACAGAGTTCTTCTTTTCAATTTACGATTCAAGCTATTTCCTGGAAAATTGAAAACAAGATGGTCTGGACCATTCATAGTCAAAAGAGTTTTCCCATACGGAATGATAGAATTAATAAATTCAAATGGGATTGAATTTAAAGTTAATGGTCACAGAGTTAAACACTACATAGATAGTCCGATGGAAGTTGACAACGAAGTTAATCACAATTTCAACACCACAGCTAACTAAGTGTGGGTAGAATCAAGTATTTTAAAGGATAATATGTATTTCTGTTAGAGTTAGATTTTCTGTTTTCGTGTAGTTCTCGAAAATGGAACCCGAATGGTCTTTCCCTAGCAGACCCTAAAGAACTAGTCTTCTCCCCCCATTCTGAATTTTTATTTTTTTAGGTTTTTACGAAATGAAGACTTCCTGTGAACTAAACCACGGTCTAATGCTACACGCTTTGATTACTAAACGTAATAATGACACACTTCCGAGTGAACTGGTATCAGTAATCAGAGAAAAATTGGACGGAGTAAGAAAAGAATCCAGATGCGAAGATAATAAGTTACAATTTGGTAAAGGAAAATCAAAATTCGCAGCGAAAAGAAGAGCACGGCACCTTGAAAGATGTCACAAATGCGGAAAATGGTCACACGAAGGTAAATGTTAAAATAATCAAACCTATTCAAACACCGAATTTGTTACTTATGCAGAGATGGACCGTTCATATGTTTAGAAGAAAAAACATTAAATGCTCGAGGTTACGCCTATGTAGCCATGGAAATCAATTAGTCCGACTATCTTATGAGTGGGCTAGAGCATATCACTAAGAAATCTATTTCACAAGTAAGTTTGTACAGTTTTTATTTTTAATTTTATTTTTATTTTTAACCTTTTGATAATAAACGCTAATTTGTTCGCTATAAAGTATTAAATTGGTATTCGATGAAATTAGGTCTTGCGACCGAAATTATTGATATCATACAAAAATTTATTACATCACTGCGAAATTTACCGTTTATTCTTAAGGTATAAATATCTTTAATCAATCAACCCAAAATATTTCAAAAATTCGTCAAGAGTTAAATTAGGTCAATGAACTGAAATTACTTTAACGAAAAGAGGGGCGCATATTTTTGATAATATTTGATTGATTAAAGTGGAATAAAAGCCAAAAAGATTTTTAATTTTATTTTTACCATGTTTTTAAAATTAATAAATAAATCTTAAATTGATATTGTAAACTTTTTAAATAATATATTTAAAATTGTAAATATTTGAAAAATTAATATTTTTAATATAAGTTTGTATGTATAAAAACAAAAATATAATTTAAGTTTGGTGTGAATTTTTAAAATATGAATTTTTAATTTTATGCATTTTAAATTTAGGTTTGGTGTGAATTTAAAAAATAAAAATTTACTTTATTTCGCTAAATTAAAAATATGATTTTTAAAATTCGTCGTGAGTTGAAGACTAGGTCTTTGAACCGAAATTGCTTTACCCGAGGGAGGGACGAGAACTTTTATTATCATTATTTTTAATCTTATTGAATTAAAGTATGCCAAAAACATTAAAAAACCCATAAATCTTTGCTTTTAAAATCGCGCTTTAAATTGACAAATTTTAAAATTTTGTCGAGGGACGGACTAGGACATCGTTCCGAAACGACCTCGTCCTAAATAACAAGGAAAACAAAATTTTAGAATTAATTAATTAATTGTTTTATAAGTTAAGGTTTTTATAAAAAAAATAAAAAATAAAAAATACAAACACCGCGACTCGCGGAGTTTGTAATGGGTAAACACCGCGACTAGCGGAGTTTACAAAATCCAGAAAAAAATAAAACGGCCGAACAGAGCAGTATCCACACAAACACCCCACAAAACTGCGAAAACAAACACGAAAAACACACACAAAATCGAATTCTTTCACCATTTTTCATCAAATCTTTCACAAAATCATGTTGAGAAGGATGCTATCAAGGAATTACTTAAGGAAAACAGTAAATTTCTACACCTAAACACCATTTAATTCGAAAATTAGTGTTCTTGAACGAATTTATACCCAATTCAATTTTGATGCTTTTTAGTGTAATTATGCTCAAATTGCTTATGTATTATGCTTGTATAACCTAGATTGATGCTATTTAACATGATTAGAAGCCTTAAACTTCAAATTTTGAGTAATCTAGGGTTTGTGTTCTTGAGCAATTTGGGGCTTTTTGATATAAATAGGTTATGGCCGATTTTTGTTATGAATTATTGCTAAATTAAGTAATGTAACATGTTTAGTAAGTTAAATGATCCAAACTTTGAGCCTAAACATGATTTTTGAGAATTAAAGTGGACTTTTTCAAGTCTAAAATTCACGAACTTGATTTTTGAGAGATAATGCCATTTGAAACTTGTTTAATTGCTAATAATGATTATTTTGACATGTTATTTGAGTTGAATGCTTATGAACTTAGCGAACATTTTCGTATATGCTTATTTGAAAAAGTGTAGATTTGATAAAAATAGGAAAATGAGCATAAGTTTGATATAAATTGAACATGTCATTGTAATTATTTTGATTAATGATTTTGCTGACACTAATGCATATTTGGATGCACAAAAATTGTGTTTGATGTGTTTTGCAGACTGAAAGGGGTGAATCTTCATCCCAAGCTCGCATTGCTCCTCCTGAGAATGCGGAACAACAGGATGTTGATAACTATTACAAATAAGATATACCTCATCCAGTTATGACATTTTCAGATATGCACGTGGAAGATTTGCACCCGAACTTGAGATTAGACAGACGTTGGATAGATTATCCAAAATACCAAAGGGGCTTGCACACTCTTCATTCTAAAGCTGTTGAAGTACCAAGGGTAATAGAATGGGAACCATTAGAGGTAGTGCAATTGGCCGAGCCAATTAGAGAATTACTTACACAGAGGTATGGTAATTCTACTTTTAATGATTGGGTACGATTATTCAACATACGTAGACCTGTATATAAAGTATGGTGTGAAGAATTATTATGTAGTATAGAAATAAATGATCGGGTAGCTAGTTTAACCGATCGAACTTTTATTAGATTTTTGTTAGGAGGTTCGATGCGCCACATGTCTCTACTAGACATGGCTCAGGCCTTACGTATATATACGCCCGAGGAGCTAGCATCTGCCGATTGTCAAGGGTTGATATTAAATGGTAGGAAGATTGATGAAAATTTTGATACGCATGGTGTATGGAGTCAAATGACTAGCCATCACCGATTTAAAGGGGGAAATTACTCTTATCTTGATATTGATAGAGCCGAATTAAGAGTAATCCATAGGTTTCTAGCGAACTCGATTACACAGCGAGGTAAAAATAAGGAAAAGGTAAATGAGCAAGATTTATTTTACCACATGTGTATTCGAGACCCACAAAGTGCTGCAAGTATACCTTATTGTGTGGGTTATTATTTATCGGCTATGGTTAGGGGGATGAGACCGCACAGTATAATAGGAGGTGGTATATTTATTACATTAATTGCTGAGTATCTCGATGTGGATATAAGTCGGGGGGGATTATTAATCTAAGAACCAGAACCCCACGATACAATTGGTTTAAATGTATATCATGGTGCTAAGGTTTTGAAGAGGCGAAATAACGCCGCAGTATAATATAATGGAAGACATCCACAGGTTGAAAGAAATCAACAGCTAGGTAATGTGGGAGGGGAAAATGAAATGACAGAAATGCAAAGGTTTATAGCTTCACAAGAGTATGAAAATGCTAGACATCGAGCATTTGAAGATTGGCAAGTTCATCAAAACCACATCATAGCTCATTGCCAACATGTAGGTAGAAACTATATTCCTACTCTAAAGCCCGTATTTCCTCCCTGGTCTATAGAGATCCAACCACCGTATCCTACTTATAACCCAGCTGAAGCATTTTATAACACATACGGTTATGCATGGAACCCCTACTGGTATCAGTATCAACCCTAGTTTATTTAGTTTTATTTATTTTATTTTTGTAATGTTACTACATTTAACACTTATGTTGATATTGTAATAGTTTTTATAATTTTATAACTTTTATTATTAGATTTTAATTATTTTTGAATGTGGGGTAATATACCAAACTTCAAAAATATGTATATATGTTTGCAGTTTATCTTATGTACACAACAGGGTAAAACAACGCATTTTCAAAGACTGGCATTAAGTTCAGCAAAAGCAACCAATTTTGACGACAAGATGCAAAATATATGTGAAATAACAACAAGACGGAATGAACAAATGATGTGCACCATTTATCATTCAACAAAACAACAATATGTTGGAAACTTTGGTAAAATTTAATCATTTTTTCTGCGCTAATCACCCCCAATAATTTAAATTGTTACTGATTTCTTGCAAATGAGGGCATTGCAAGATCTTAAGTGTGGGAAGGGGTTAAATTCTTTCGGATTTTAAAATTTTTTTGACTTAAACACTTGGTTACCATTAAAAATACTAGTAACGCAGTAGTTGTATTAGAATCTAGTGCTCTCTGATAATAAAGAATAACCCTAGTCTTATATACTGACTACCCAATTCTAGTAAAAATTTTCAAAATGTTCAATTAAATGAACTCAAAATCATGTTTATACATATTTATGAACGATAAAACTAGGTGTTAACACCGAAATTATTGTTACCTTGGAAAGGACATAAATTGAGAAACAAACCAAAATGTTAAAATTCATTTAAAATGGAATAGAGGACAATAAAAAGGAAAATAAAAGCCAAGTGTGGGAAAATTTTTACCAAGTTATTCAAAACATATATCACATATTTTTGTACAAATAACTGAAAATACTTTTGCTTTGGACGATAATTAACTATTTTACCCGATGAAAGAAAAGAAGAGATGGATCTACACGATGAATCAATTCCATCATTAAAAGGAAGTAAAGTCTTTCGAAAGAGAAACGCGCTTCTTGATTTAGGTCATGAAGTTGTCATCCAGACCAGCTGTAGGTTGACGAAAAATTTAGAAAAGTCATCACTAAAATCAGCAGGAAATCCACGGACCTCAGCATAAAACAGGGTCGCCAAGTGGTCAGACTTATCCTAACCATGAGAGGATCTGTCTTGTAAAATGGGGAGGACGCCGTGCAAATTAGCTTGATAAGACTAATGAATCAGATCCCCAGAAAGGATAATCTCCTTAAAGATCAAAAATTAGCTTTTAAGACTGATATTACTCAATCCTAGAGATTGACCTTAAAGATTGAGAATTACAAACTCATGGAATTCAAAGATATCTAAACTCGAGCTTGAACGAGAAAATATTTTGATCAAAATTTCAAACCGATTTGTTTTCTGAAAACCTATTTTCAATGCGTTCATTACCATTGAACGTAAAATTCTAGGAATTCACCTGGAATTCATTAGGTCACCTGAACCAAATCGGGTGTCAACCGTAAGAACGGTGGTTGCATAGCATGGTCAAAGACAGGACCTTGTGCCAGATCGGAAAATTATAAGGGTGAGCTTTACTATTGCTCCTACCAAGGATAGTAATTGCGTCTGACACGTTATAGACCATAATTAATAGTATGTCAGGGGACATTGCCTTAACAGTTGCTTGTTCAACGCTTTCCTTTACAACCGGACGGTAGTTTACCGAAAGGTAATATACGGGGCAAGTATACTAGACGTGTTGCTTTCCTAATACAAGGTTAGCAAGTGGGTGACACAAAACCACAAGTTTTGAGCTAAAATTTTCAAATCTGAAACCCACCAAACCCACAAAAATATTTTGCAAACACCGGTGAAGGGTTATTCCGAAAAACTTATCTAGGGTAAAAAACTAGATTGAATTTTCAAAAAGATCAAATGTTTTCATAAAGATCCAATTTCCTTAATGGATCTAAATTTTTATAGTCATGTGGGACTGTAAACCACATCGTTACTACCATTGTTTATACCACCGTATAGAAATCACTGATGTACAAAGTGTGAAGAATAAAGAAGTGATTCTAGTATTTCAAGACTATATTACTTGAGGACAAGCAACGCTTAAGTGTGGGAATATTTGATAATGCTAAAAACGAACATATATTTCATAGCATTATCCCTCAAGAAAGACAAGCTTTTAGTTGCAATTGTCCTATTTACAAGTAATATTCGTTTAAATAATAAAAGGTGAAGACAAAAGACAGATTCGACGAATTGAAGATGCAAACGATCAAAAAGCTCAAAAGTACAAAATACAATCAAAGAGGTTCCAATTATTGATAAGAAACGTCTCAGAATTACAAGAGTACAAGATTCAAAACGCAAAGTACAAGATATTAAATTGTACGCAAGGGCGTTCGAAAATCCGGAACCGGGACCAGAGTCAACTCTCAACGCTCGATGCAACGGACTAAAAATTACAAGTTAACTATGTATATAAATATAATATAATATATAATTAATTATATAAATTATATATATATATTATATTTATATATTAAAACCGTCGGCAAAGAAGATCCAAAAAGGGATGAGCTGTAAAAGAAAACTCCGCGACTTGCGGAGTTTGAAGGGCAAAAATACCGCGACTCGCGGAGCCCCAAATTCTGAAAATGCCTATAAAATCTCGCGCATTCAGAACGTTTTATATATCCTTTAATCTCTCTATCTAAACGTATATATATATATATATATATATATATATATATATATATATATATATATATATATATATATATATATATATTTTAATTTTAATTTTAATTTTAATTTTAATTTCTAATAATAAGGGTATGTTAGCGAATGTTGTAAGGGTGTAAGTCGAAATTCTGTCCGTGTAACGCTACGCTATTTTTAATCATTGTAAGTTATGTTCAACCTTTTTAATTTAATGTCTCGTAGCTAAGTTATTATTATGCTTATTTAAATCGAAGTAATCATGATGTTGGGCTAATTACTAAAATTGGGTAATTGAGCTTTGTACCATAATTGGGGTTTGGACAAAAGAACGACACTTATGGAAATTAGACTATGGGCTATTAATGAGCTTTATATTTGTTTAATTAAATGATAGTTTGTTAATTTTAATATAAAGATTTACAATTGGACGTTCCTATAAATAACCATATACACTCGATCGGACACGATGGACGGGATATTTATATGTACGAATATCGTTCATTTAACCGGACACGGGAATGGATTAATAGCCACTAGAATTATTAAAACAGGGGTGAAATTATGTACAAGGACACTTGGCATAATTGATAACAAAGTATTAAAACCTTGGGTTACACGCAGTCGATAACCTGGTGTAATTATTAAACAAAGTATTAAAACCTCGTTACAGTTTAAGTCCCCAATTAGTTGGAATATTTGACTTCGTGTATAAGGATAATTTGACGAGGATACTCGCACTTTATATTTATGACTGATGGACTGTTATGGACAAAAACCAGACGGACATATTAAATAATCCAGGACAAAGGACAATTAACCCATGGGCATAAAACTAAAATCAACACGTCAAACATCATGATTACGGAAGTTTAAATAAGCATAATTCTTTTATTTCATATTTAATTTCCTTTATTTTCATATTTAATTGCAATTTTATTTATCGCAATTTCATTATCATTATTTACTTTACGCTTTAAATTAAGTTGTATTTATTTTTAATATTTTACATTAGGTTTTAACTGCGACTAAAGTTTTAAAATCAACAAACCGGTCATTAAACGATAAAAACCCCCCCTTTATAATAATAATATTACTTATTTATATATTTGTATTTTTATAAATTAAAACTAATATAGCGTTAAGCTTTGTTTAAAGATTTTTCCCTGTGGAACGAACCGGACTTACTAAAAACTACACTACTGTACGATTAGGTACACTGCCTATAAGTGTTGTAGCAAGGTTTAAGTATATCCATTCTATAAATAAATAAATATCTTGTGTAAAATTGTACCGTATTTAATAGTATTTCGTTGTAAAAATAAAGCTATTTCATATACACCTCGCATAACATCAACGCTTCTCAAATAACATACGTCCGTTAAAAGGCTAGCGCTCTAGCTCGGATGGGGATATCAAGCCCTATGGATCCAAATACTACTACTCGCGCCCACCAGTTCTTATAACTGGTAGTTACTAGTTGCCAAAGCTAAGGGATTTTCGGTTCAAACTCAATGTAGAATTTAGTATGTACTTGTATCCATTGCGTTTAAAATAAAGTGCATGTATTCTCAGCCTAAAAATATAGATTGCAAAAGCAATTAAAAAGGGAGCAAATGAAACTCACCTTAGCAGCACATAAAGTTGTTCATCGTAATGTGACCGAAACTCGGATTACTAAATAATCGTAGATCTCAACCTAGAGAACATATGTTGGTCAATAAATGTATATCAAGCTAGGTCAGGTCATAGTATATCACAATCCTAATGCTCGAGATCGACATACAATAGTTATCCACAGTCATTTCAAAAAGTCAATTTTGACAGTTGCTTAACAAAACGAGACGTGTTTTATATAAGGATTCATTTATTCGACTGGTAATATTCAAAAATCCAATTTATTAATCTTACAAACAAGTTGTTTAAATATCAATTGCAGATTCAAGAGCAGTTCCAATTAATGTCAATCATAATTCAGTTGATCATATCTTTTAATTCGTTCATCGAAACTATTCGATATCTAAATGAAAAGTTATTGATTTTTCGCCAGCTTTCCAAAAACATGTATATCATATATCTTTTACCAGAAATATATGTATTTAATTCATGATTCATAATAAACTATTTAACGACGAAATTAAGCATACAAGCATGCATAAACATTTATACTCGAGCACTAGACATGGATACGCTATTAATATATAAAAGATAAGATATGAATGCTTACGTATCAATATTGAGATTCAATATTGTAGGAAAGTACGTAGACGCAACAGAGATGATAAACACTAGGTTTGACTTGCGAACAAAACCCTCGAACAATACCCATAACCTCCTTAGTAATAACCCATATTTTCCTTAGCTCTATCCCGCTCGAAAACTCATTTTGAAATTGTTTGGCCATAACCTCGTCGTAATATTTTATGTAAAATACTAATAATAACGGTAACGATATCTGATAATACTAATAATAATAAGATTAATATTGTTAATCTTAATAATAATAATAACAATAATAATAATAATAATAATAATAATATAAATAATAATAATAATACAGAGATAGATAGAAAAGGAAATGAAAAACTGAAACAAACTCGTGCGAATTTATAGATGTGGCCAGATTTCAGACCCCATGCGATCGCATGGTTTCTGTGTATAATGGCCATGCGATCGCATGGCCTAGGATTCCAGCTCACATTTTCTGAACTTTTTGCTTGTCGACATGTTTTTATATAATATATATAATTTATTTAATTTAAATAATTAATTATATATTATATTAAATTCATGTGCATAGTTGATTTATAATTTTAGTTCCGATAAGTCGTACGTCATCACTCGACTTATGTCCCGGTTCCAGTTTCTCGAACGCATTTTCGTACGCTTAGAAAACTTGCATTTTATGTTTCGTGTCACGTACCTTTGTCAAAATATAGCCTTAAATTATCCCTAAATTATATCACTCGAAGTATATCTTAAACTTTCGAGTATTTTGGTCATTTACTTCTATAAATCATCGTCTCGTTATATACATATACATATATACATTTTCATTTTAAAATAGTGTTTTACTGTAGCAAAGGTACTGCAGCAAAGTTTTTTTACTGTAGCAAATAGTGATTTTCGAAAACACTGTAGCTTTTCGGGTACTGCAGCAATTCGAAAATACTGTAGCAAATTAGTGTTTTACTGGTTCATCTTAAATGTTTTAGTTAACTTATCTAAATATCAATCAGATAATCAAACCAATAAGGTTAATGCACAGTATCATTTTCATAACACTTTGTTACGTTTTCAAGTTATAGTATATATATGTATCTATTTACATATAATTGTTCGCGAATCGTTGAGAAAAATCGAAGGGTATTTGAATAGTTTAAAATTTTGAGATTCAACTTCATAGACTTTGCTTATCGTGTCGGAAATGTTAAAGATTAAGTTTAAATTTGGTCATAAATTTTCGGGTCATCACAGTACCTCCCCGTTAAAGAAATTTCGTCCCGAAATTTGAGTGAGGTCGTCATGGCTAACAATAAAAATGTTTTCATGACGAATATGTGTTGATAAATAGAATTTTTATCACTGTTGAATAATATGGATAAAACAATCCAATTACTCGAAGTGTATGAGGGAAGTTATCGTAATAGAGTGAAATGGAGAATAGAGATGCGTCTTATCTCTTGACGTAGTAACGATTGATTTCCGGAATTTAAGGAATAGAGAATCTTCATTATCTAAATAAGATTTGATTCTTCGGAATTTGCGAAAATTAGGATTTTCTTTGATTAAATGTGTAATCTGCCTTGATTGCTATGTCTGATATTTCGCTATAAATTGACCTCTTCCGTTTCATTTATTTTCACCACTACTATTATCTTTTTCCTTATTTTATACTTCCAAAAGATTGTGAAATGTTTCATCCAGTTCTGATTCTTGATATACTCCTAACTTTCATATCTGTCATTCTTCTTTTTCATCTACCACCAGAGGAAGTTATTTTCTTCTATCACTACCTTGGGGTTATAGTGTTTTTCATTCTCCCTGTCTTTATATTGCTATACGCATTGATATACACAGTTTGTAAATTTATGTGTTTTAATCGGGCTTTTTATTCTCTGTTATATTTCGAAGCTTCATGCTTTCGTTCTCTCTTTCCGCCTTCAAGTCAAGCGAATAATGGTCCAGAATTCGTAGGTATGGATTTTGAAATGAACATAGTTAATGTTCTAAGAAGGGAATTGTAATGGCACGATCTTGATTTGTCAAATTACTAGAATATCCGGAAAAGACCGAATCATCAAGAAATATATTTTCTTGATATATTTAGAGATTATATAGAATGAAAGAGCTATGTAACATGGTTCATGATGAGGGTGGGTTCTGTGAACCTTTATCACGTTCCATTAGAAACTCAGCATGACTTACTGTAATATAATCACATTGATCAAGTGTCATTATATTATACTAATTCATACTTCATTTCCCAACACTACTTCAAAACATTCATATTTTAAACTTGAAGGTTTCAGAATTTAGAAACTAAAATAGTTTCTTTTATGATGTAATACAGATAGCACGAAGAGGTAATGATTTCAGATAAGAATGGTTTAGAAAAAATATCTTCAAAAATATGGAGGATATTTATAATGGAAGATACGATAATATCTTAGAATATTTAAGATAAGATGATGATGAAGAATATTTTCCGCAAAAGTTTTAGAGTAAGGAGCAAGGTATTCGTTAATGACTTCAGCAGACACTGAATCATTTGGATTCTTTGAAGGCAGGTTCAGTCTTTGTGATTTATCCACAACCTCCTTCATACTTTGCTCAATCCGTTTTCCAGTTTCAAACCTTCTCTTTTTCTCAACTTTACCACCATACTATTCTTTATTATCAAACTTTTGACTGTTAAGGTCGTTTACAGTTTTTACTGCTTCATCAGCATTGTTCCAATTTCAGAGAACTAGTTCATAGTTTGGGATGTTTTTCAGAAACTTCACATTCGAAGTATGTAAGTCTAGAAGATAGACATTATATATATATATATATATATATATATATATATATATATATATATATATATATATATATATATATATATATATATATATATATATATATATATATAACTGCTGGCGTAGAATTGCTGCGAAATTCGAAATACTGATTGCTAATTACCGGTAGTTGGTATGGCAATTATCGTTAGAAGATGTAGACGAGTATATGATAGGGTTTCAATGATTATAATGATTTTTCAGAGGGTCAAGGATCAATGAAGTTGTTGGTAAATTTACTGCTAATGTGGTGGAACATAAAAGGTTTTCCAGTAACAAAAACGTATATGTCAAAGTTACAATAAGGTTAATCCTGAAAAGTCGAAGTTAACTGGTTGGAAGTGTGATAAAACTGGATACTTTGAAAAGGGATTGCAAGATTATTTTCGTTAAAAACAATGTTGAAGGATCTTGCACAGTTTTGAAGTCAAAGTATTGCTTCGAAAGATGTAAGGATCTAAGAATGATATCACCGGTTCAGAGTTATGACTTGGATTCTAATCCGTCAATATCAGAATATGTAATTGAATTTGTATGAAAAAGATTGTATATCGTTGTGAGCTTTGTTAAAAATTTTTGAATCAAAGTTGTACAGTGTAGCATATTAATTGCGAACTTAAATATTTCCAGGGATTTTACCTACCCGTTAAAGATTTCACAAGTAATATTTTATACCAAAGAATTTTTCATTACAGTCTTTATGAAAATATATGAATGTATATTTTCTTCAGATGTAATACAGATTTAATGAGTTAATATCATATTAAGCTCATTTGATTTTCGGCTTGACTTAGAAATAAATAATCTCTAAAATATTAGAGATTACATAATCTTTGCGGAGTATTTCGCTAATGTAATCAATACTTCATTATTTATTCTTATTGATATTCCTCGGTGAAGGATGTTGGTACTCGTGGAATTTTTTGTGAACCTTACAAGGCACAGATGACGTTTTCTGGAAAGTTTCGAGTATATCGAAAATGAAAATGTAAAATCAATTATGTAATTGAATAATACACTTGGTTTATTATGAAATGGAATTCATTAAGTTGAAATAGAGATTGTAGTTAACGAAGGTTAAGTTTTTAACAAAGGATGTACATCATAGCATATTAGTAATATGAATTTAACCGAGTAATATTTACCATTTTTTTTCAATTCATACATAATAGCTTAGTACGAAATAATTTATGATAGTTTTAAAATTTATATATATAAGATATACATATAAATTCTTTAGATGAATTGAGTTAATACTTCATAACTTATTGATACAATATACTCGTTGTTGACTCGTATTGATGTCCACGGTACTTTCTTGAACTGGCAGAGCTTGTAATGTGAGAGGCGATGTTGACAGCACTGACTGTGCTGGTGAGGCTAAGGGTACTGTTGATGCTGTTGGTAAAACAAGTCTAGCTTGTACCTTACGCACCATTATTGTCAGGGTTTCTACTCTTCCTTCTATCATTTTGGTTCACTCATCTGATTTATGGTTAGGGCTAGAATAGATAATCTCTAAGATTATAGATTATATAATTGCCGTAGGATATTTCTCCGATGAAGTTATGAATCAATACTTCATCATTTATTGTTGTTGGTACTCCTTGGTACCTATGGTGAGAATGATGTCGATATCCGAAGTATAGTTTTTTTTAGATGTGATATTGAGGTATGGGATACGGATGTGGTTGTTGGTGGTGGTAATGATACTGTTGGTGTTGATGATGGTGGTACTGGTTATGCTGTTGGAGCTGCTGCTGGTGTTTGTAATCCTTGCACCATATTCTCCAAAGCCACTACCCGAGCGCGAAGCTCGTTGACTTCTTTTATTATGCTGGGATGATTGGCGGTTCGGACAAGCGGATGAATAAGATTTAGAATATTGGATATTACGTAGTCGTTGCGAGCTGTTCTGGAAATGAGGGTGAAAATGGTGTTACGAACGGGTTCGCCGGTAAGTGCTTCAGGTTCTTCGACAAGAGGTGAATGTGGTGGATGGAAGGGATCGCCTTCTTCTTGTCTCCAATGATTAAGTAGATTACGAACCCATCCCCAATTCATCCAGAATAGATGATGGCTAATTGGTTGATCCATTCCAGTTACGCTGCTTTCGGAGCTCGAATGGAAATCCATATCGGAATAGCTGTCGGAATCTAAGGAATTTGAACTAGATACAGGATCCATTTTGTGTAATCAAAGAAAAGATTTTTGGAATGAAATAGATTATAGGACTAATTTGGTACTCCTCAATACATAGTTTACATATGTATTTATAATACCAGAATCCCATAAGTTACGGAGGATTTTACGGAAGATGTCAGGCAAAGTTTATTGTAATAGATATGCCAAGATATGAATTTTTTCTATACTATCTATGCAATCAATGCAGAAGACGCGTTTAGACTTAAGATGATTGACAGGTAATTTCTGACAAGAAATGATAAGCAAAACTTTTGACATGCAGACACGGTCGAAGTCCAGACTTACGAATGTATCCTAACAACTATCAGTTAGACACACTAATGCAAGACCTGGTTCACTAGGACCAACGCTCTGATACCAACTGTGACGATCGCTCCAAATCCATATGGATGAACACGTCATTCATCGATTTCATTGCGAGGTATTTGACCTCTATATGATATGTTTTGTAAACATTGCATTCTTTTGAAAAGGCACACCATAAATGAATATTTAAATCAAAGGTTTTCGACATCTGATGATTTTTATATATAGACAATCACCGTAATATAATAGTTTACAATGATACTTCCGTTGACAAGGTAGTCAAAATAAGATACATGGTGATGATTTGGTGAATGCAACGTTTCCTTGATAAATATGTCATGTAAGACTCCATGCACATAGCTTGTCTAACATATAAGCAAACAGCGAAAGACTTCTAGAAACCTGAGAATAAACATGCTAATAAGTGTCAACACAAAGGTTGGTGAGTTCATAGTTTTAGTGTTTCGCATAATCTATATATAAAGGTGGACCACAAAATTTCAGTTGTTTCATTTAGAAACGTTTATCAAAATATTCTACAAGATTGAGCACCCTGGTAACTAAACTTAACGTATATATAATTTGTACCCTTTGTATAATCATCTTAATAATACATGCAAACCAACGTGTACGCTTCTCAAATAGCATAGGTCTGTTAAAAGGCTAGCGCTCTAGCTCGGACAGGGATATCAAGCCCTATGGATTCATATACTACTACTCGCACCCACCAGTTCTTATAACTGGTAGTTACTAGTTACCAAAGCTAAGGGATTTTTGGTTCAAACTCAGTGTAGAATTTAGTATGTACTTGTATCCATTGCGTTTAAAATAAAGTGCATGTATTCTCAGCCCAAAAATATAGATTGCAAAAGCAATTAAAAAGGGAGCAAATAAAACTCACCTTAGCAGCACATAAAGTTGTTCATCGTAATGTGACCGAAACTCGGATTACTAAATAATCGTAGATCTCAACCTAGAGAACATATGTTGGTCAATAAATGTCTATCAAGCTAGGTCAGGTCATAGTGTATCACAATCCTAATGCTCGAGATCGACATACAATAGTTATCCACAGTCATTTCAAAAAAGTCAATTTTGACAGTTGCTTAACAAAACGAGACATGTTTTATAAAAGGATTCATTTATTCGACTGGTAATATTCAAAAATCCAATTTATTAATCTTACAAACAAGTTGTTTAAATATCAATTGCAGATTCAAGAGCAATTCCAATTAATGTCAATCATAATTCAGTTGATCATATCTTTTAATCCGTTCATCAAAACTATTCGATATCTAAATGAAAAGTTATTGATTTTTCGCCAGCTTTCTGATGTCGTAGCGTGGGGGTATGAAATAGCTTATATTTTTGCAGAAAATACTATTAAATACGATACAATTTTACACAAGATATTTATTTATTTATAGAATGGATATACTTAAACCTTGCTACAACACTTATAGGCAGTGTACCTAATCGTACAGTAGTGTAATTTTTAGTAAGTCCGGTTCGTTCCACAGGGAAATCTTTAAACAAAGCTTAACGCTATATTAGTTTACTTTTATAAAAATATAAATATATATATAAGTAATATTATTATTATAAAGGGGGGTTTTTACAGTTTAATGACCGGTTTGTCGATTTTAAAACTTTAGTCGCAGTTAAAACCAAATGTAAAATATTAAAAATAAATACAAGACTTAAATTAAAGCATAAAGTAAATAACGATAATGAAATTGCGAATAATAAAAGTGCGATAAAATAAACTTGCGATAATTAAAAAGTACGATAATTAAAAGTGCAATTAAATACAATAACAATAAAAATGCGATAATTAGAAGTGCAATTAAATATAAAATAAAGGAAATTAAATATGAAATAAAAGAATTATGCTTATTTAAACTTCCGTAATCATGATGTTTGACGTGTTGATTTTAGTTTTATGCCCATGGGTTAATTGTCCTTTGTCCTGGATTATTTAATATGTCCGTCTGGTTTTTGTCCATAACAGTCCATCAGTCATAAATATAAAGTGCGAGTGTCCTCGTCAAATTATCCTTATACCCGAAGTTAAATATTCCAACTAATTGGGGACTTAAACTGTAACAAGATTTTAATACTTTGTTTAATAATTACACCAGGATGTTGACTGAGTGTAACCCAAGATTTTAATATTTTGTTATCAATTATACCAAGTGTCCTTGTACATAATTTCACCCATGTTTTAATTATTCTAGTGGCTATTAATCCATTCCCGTGTTCGGTTAAATGAACGATTATTTGTACATATAAATACCCCGCCCATCGTGTCCGATCGAGTGTATATGGTAATTTATAGGGACGCCCAATTGTAAATCTTTATATTAACATTAACAAACTATCATTTAGTTAAACAAATATAAAGCCCATTAATAGCCCATAGTCTAATTTCCACAAGTGTCATTCTTTTGTCCAAACCCCAATTATGATACAAAGCCCAATTACCCAATTTTAGTAATTAGCCCAACATCATGATTACTTCAGATTAAATAAGCATAATAATAACTTAGCTATGAGACATTAAATTAAAAAGGTTGAACATAACTTACAATAATTAAAAATAGCGTAGCGTTACACGGACAGAATTTCGACTTACACCCTTACAACATTCGCTAACATACCCTTATTATTAGAATTATAATTAAAATTAAAATTAAAATTAAAATATAAATATAAATATTTACGTAGTATTATGAGAGAAGAAGAAAAAGATTCTGAAAAATGCTCAGAATTCGGTTGGCTTTATAGGCAGTTTCTCATTTTGGGGGTCCGCGACTCGCGGCCAATTTTGCCTTCAAACTCCGCGAGTTGCGGAGTTTAAAATTACAGCTCAGAGGAGTTTGGCTCTTTGTTTACCGACGGTTTTAAATAAATATAATATATTAAATAATTATAAGAATTATTTAAATATTATATTATATTTATGTGCATAGTTAACTTGTAATTTTTAGTCCGTTGCGTCGAGCGTTGAGAGTTGACTCTGGTCCCGGTTACGGATTTTTGAACGTCCTTGCGTATAATTTAATATCTTGTACTTTACGTTTTAAATCTTGTACTCTTGTAATTTCGAGACGTTTCTTATCAATAATTGGAACCTCTTTGATTGTCTTTTGTACTTTTGAGCTTTTTGGTCGTTTGCGTCTTCAATTCGTCGAATCTGTCTTTTGTCTTCACCTTCTATTATTTAAACGAATATCACTTGTAAATAGAACAATTGCAACTAAAAGCTTGTCTTTTTTGAGGAATAATGCTATGAAATATATGTTCGTTTTTAGCATTACCAAATATTCCCACACTTGAGCGTTGCTTGTCCTCAAGCAATATCGTCTTGAAATACTAGAATCACTTCTTTATTCTTCACACTTTGTACATCAGTGATTTCTATACGGTGGTATAAACAATGGTAGTAACGATATGGTTTACAGTCCCACATGACTATAAAAATTTAGATCCATTAAGGAAATTGGATCTTTATGAAAACATTTGATCTTTTGAAAATTAAATCTAGTTTTTACCCTAGATAAGTTTTCCGGAATAACTCTTTACCGGTGTTTGCAAAATATTTTTGTGGGTTTGGTGGGTTTCAGATTTGAAAATTTTAGCTCAAAACTTGCGGTTTTGTGTCACCCACTTGCTAACCTTGTATTTGGGAAGCAACACGTCCAGTTTACTTGCTCCGTATATTACCTTTCGGTAACTACCGTCCGGTTGTAAAGGAAAGCGTTGAACAAGCAACTGTTAAGGCAATGTCCCCTGACATTCTTTTAATTATGGTCTATAACGTGTCGGACGCAATTACTATCCTTTGTAGGAGCAATAGTAAAGCTCACCCTCATAATTTTTCGGTATGGCACAAGGTCCTGTCTTTGACCACTATGCAACCACCGTTCTTACGGTTGACACCCGATTTAGTTCAGGTGACCTAATGAATTCCAGGTGAATTCCTAGGATTTTACGTTCAATGGTAATGAACGCATTGAAAATAGGGTTTTTAGAAAACAAATCGGTTTATAATTTTGATCAAAATATTTTCTCGTTCAAGCTCGAGTTTAGATATCATTGAATTCCATGAGTTTGTAATTCTCAATCTTTAAGGTCAATCTCTAGGATTGAGTAATATCAGTCTTAAAAGCTGATTTTTAATCTTTAAGGAGATTATCCTTTCTGGGGATCTGATTCATTAGTCTTATCCAGCTAATTTGCATGGTGCCCCCCATTGTACGAGATAAATCCTTCTCATGGTTAGGATAAATCTGACCACTTGGCGACCCTGTTTAATGCTGAGGTCCGTGGATTTCCTGCTGATTTTAGTGATGACTTTTCTAGATTTTTCGTCAACCTACAGCTGGTCTGGATGACAACTTCATGACCTAAATCAAGAAGCGCGTGTCTTTTTCGGAAGACTTTACTTCCTTTTAATGATGGAATTGATTCATCGTGTAGATCCATCTCTTCTTTTCTTTCATCGGGTAAAACAGTTTAGTTCAGTCCAAAGCAAAAGTATTTTCAGTTATTTGTTACAGATATATGTGACATATGTTTAAGATAACTTGGTAAATTTTCCCACACTTGGCTTTTATTTTCCTTTTTATCGTCCTCTATTCCATTTTAAATGAATTTTAACATTTTGGTTTGTTTCTCAATTTATGTCCTTTCCGAGGTAACAATAATTTCGGTGTTAAAACCTAGTTTTATCGTTCATAAATATGTATAAACATGATTTTGAGTTCATTTAATTGAAAATTTTGAAAAATTTTACTAGAATTGGGTAGTCAGTATATAAGACTAGGGCTGTTCTTTTTTATCAGAGAGCACTAGATTCTAATACAACTACTGCTTTACTAGTATTTTTAATGGTAACCAAGTGTATAAAGTAAAAAAATTTTAAAATCCGAAAGAATTTAACCCCTTCCCACACTTAAGATCTTGCAATGCCCTCATTTGCAAGAAATCAGTAATAATTTAAATTATTGAGGGTGATTTGTGTGAAAATGATTAAATTTTTACCAAAGTTTCCAAATATATTGGCGTTTGTTTGCTGAATGATAAATGGTGCACATCATTTGTTCATTCCGTCTTGTTGTTATTTCACATATATTTTGCATATTGTCGTCAAAATTAGTTGCTTTTGCTGAACTTAATGCCAGTCTTTGAAAATGCGTTGTTTTACCCTGTTGTGTACATAAGATAAACTGCAAACATATATACATATTTTTGAAGTTTGGTATATTACCCCACATTCAAAAATTATTAAAATCTAAGAATAAAAGTTAGACAATTATAAAAACTATTACAATATTAACAAAAGTATTAAACGTATCAATCATTACAAATTACAAAATAAATAAAACTAAGTATACTAGGGATGATACTGGTACCAATAGGGGTTCCAGGCATAACCATAGGTGCTATAGAATGCTTCGGCAGGGTTATACGTAGGATACGGTGGCTGCATCTCTATAGACCAGGGAGGGAAGATGGGTTTCGGTGTAGGAATATAGTTTCTACCTATATGTTGGCAATGAGCTATGATTTGGTTCTGATGAACTTGCCAATCTTCAAATGCTCTCTGTCTAGCATTTTCGTACTCCTGAGAAGCTATAAACCTTTGCATTTCTTGCATCTCATTTCCCCCTCCTACATTACCTTGCTGTTGGTTTCTCTCAACCTGTGGATGTCTACCATGGTATGGTACTGCGGCGTTATTTCGCCTCTTCAAAACTTTCGCTCCATGGTATACATTTAAACTTATAGTATCGCGGGGTTCTGGTTCTTCTATTAATAATCCCCCCCGACTTATATCCACACCGAGATATTCACCAATCAAAGTAATAAAAATACCACCTCCTATTATGCTATGCGGTCTCATCCCCCGAACCATAGCTGATAAATAATAACCCACACAATACGGTATACTTACAGCGCTTTGTGGGTCTCGAATACACATATGGTAAAACAAATCCTGTTCATTTACCTTTTCCTTGTTCTTACCCCTTTGTGTAATCGAATTAGCTAAAAACCTATGAATCACTCTTAATTCGGCTCTATCTATATCCAAATAAGAGTAATTTCCCCCTTTGAAACGGTGATGGCTTGTCATTTGACTCCACACACCTTGTGTATCAAAATTTTCATCTATCTTTCTACCGTTTAGTATCAACCCTCTACAATCGGCAGATGCTAACTCCTCAGGCGTATATATACGTAAAGCCTGAGCCATGTCCAGTAAAGACATGTGGCGCATCGAACCGCCTAACAAAAATTTAATAAAAGAACGATCGGTTAAACTAGCTACCCGATCATTCAACTCTATACTACACAACAATTCTTCACACCATACTTTATATACAGGTCTACGCATGGTGAATAAACGTACCCAGTCATTAAAAGTAGAATTACCATACCTCTGTACAAGTAATTCCCTAATTGACCCGGCCAATTCTACAACTTCTAAGGGTCCCCATTCTATGACCCTCGGTACCTCAACAACCTTAGAATGAAGAGTATGCATACCCCTTTGATATTTTGGATAATCTATCCAAAGTCTGTCAAGTCTCAGGTTCGGGTGCAACTCTTCTAAGTGCATATCAGAAAAGGTCATGACTGGATGAGGTATATCCTGCTTGTAGTAGTTATCCACCTCCTGTTGTTTCGCATTCTCAGCAGGAGCATTGCGAGCTTGGGATGAAGATTCACCCCTTTCAGTCTGCAAAACACATCAAACACAGTTTTTGTGCATCCAAATATGCATTAGTGTCAGCAAAATCATCAATCAAAATAATTACAATGACATGATCAATTTATATCAAACTTAAGCTCATTTTCACATTTTTATCAAATCTACACTTTTTCAAATAAGCATATACGAAAATGTTCGCCAAGTTCATAAGCATTCAATTCAAATAACATGTCAAAATAATCATTACTAGCAATTAAACAAGTTTCAAATGGCATTGTCTTTCAAAAATCAAGTTCATGAATTTTAGACTTGAAAAAGTCCACTTTAATTCTCAAAATCATGTTTAGGCTCAAAGTTTGGATCATTTAACTACCTAGACATGTTACACTACTTAATTTAGCAACAATTCATGACAAAAATCGGCCATAACCTGTTTATATCAAAAAGCCCCAAATTTGCTCAAGAACACAAACCCTAGATTACTCAAAATTTGAAGTTTAAGGCTTCTAATCATGTTAAATAGCATCAATCTAGGTTATACAAGCATAATACATAAACAATTTAAGCATAATTACACTAAAAAGCATCAAAATCAAATTGGGGAAAAAATGGCTCAAGAACACTAATTTCGGATTAAATGGTGTTTAGGTGTAGAAATTTACCGTTTTTCTTGAGTAATTCCTAGATAGCATCCTTCTCAACATGATTTTAGTAAAAGATTTGGTGATTAACGGTTAAAAATTGTGATTTTGGGGGTGTTTTTGGTGGTTTTTTCGACAGTTTTCGCAGTATTTTTTTTAGTTTTGTGTGTGTTCTGAGCTGTTCTGCTCGATTTTATTTTTTCTGATTTTTCATCCCTCCGCGACTCGCGGTGAATTACCCTTCAAACTCCGCGAGTCGCGGAGTTTGGTTTTTTTTTTTTTTTTTTTTTTATAATCATTAACTTATAAAACAATTAAGTACTTAATTTTAAAATTTTGTTTCCCTTGTTATTTAGGACGAGGTCGTTTCGGATCAATGTCCTAGTCCGTCCCTCGACAAAATTTTAAAATTTGTCTTTTTGTAGCGATTGTTTTAAAAGCTAAGATTTTTGGGTTTTTTAATATTTTTGGCATACTCTAATTCAATAAGATTAAAAATAATGATAATAAAAGTTCTCGTCCCTCCCTTGGGTAAAGCCATTTCGGTTCAAAGACCTAGTCTTCAACTTAAAACGAATTTTAAAAATCATATTTTTAACTTAATGAGATAAAGTAAATTTTTGTTTTTAAATTCACACAATTTAAATATAAAATTCAAAATTAATATTAAAAATTCACACTAAACTTAAAATTTGAAATGCATAAAATTAAAAATTCATATTTTTTTTTCGGTTTTTATATTTATAAAATATATTTATAAAATAAATTAAATAAAACTTATATTTTTACAAACTAAAGAAACTTTATAAAACTTAAATATTTATCAAACTCCTAAAAATATTTATATTTTTGTTTTTCTTTTTATATTTTCGAATATTTAAAACGTACTTTTATAAAAACGAATTTTAATAAAAGTAAATTTTTTTTTTATATTAGCTTGCGCTTCCGGCTTTTAAGAGACTCCCCGGCAGCGGCGCCAAAAATAACTTGATGTCGTAGCGTGGGGGTATGAAATAGCTTATATTTTTGTAGAAAATACTATTAAATACGATACAATTTTACACAAGATATTTATTTATTTATAGAATGGATATACTTAAACCTTGCTACAACACTTATAGGCAGTGTACCTAATCGTACAGTAGTGTAGTTTTTAGTAAGTCCGGTTCGTTCCACAGGGAAATCTTTAAACAAAGCTTAACGCTATATTAGTTTACTTTTATAAAAATACAAATATATATATAAGTAATATTATTATTATAAAGGGGGGTTTTTACCGTTTAATGACCGGTTTGTCGATTTTAAAACTTTAGTCGCAGTTAAAACCAAATGTAAAATATTAAAAATAAATACAAGATTTAAATTAAAGCATAAAGTAAATAACGATAATGAAATTGCGAATAATAAAAGTGCGATAAAATAAACTTGCGATAATTAAAAAGTACGATAATTAAAAGTGCAATTAAATACAATAACAATAAAAATGCGATAATTAGAAGTGCAATTAAATATAAAATAAAGGAAATTAAATATGAAATAAAAGAATTACGCTTATTTAAACTTCCGTAATCATGATGTTTGACGTGTTGATTTTAGTTTTATGCCCATGGGTTAATTGTCCTTTGTCCTGGATTATTTAATATGTCCGTCTGGTTTTTGTCCATAACAGTCCATCAGTCATAAATATAAAGTGCGAGTGTCCTCATCAAATTATTATTATACCCGAAGTTAAATATTCCAACTAATTGGGGATTCGAATTGTAACAAGGTTTTAATACTTTGTTTAATGAATACACCAGGTTATCGACTGCGTGTAAACCAAGGTTTTACTACTTTGTTATCAATTATACCAAGTGTCCTTGTACATAATTTCACCCCTGTTTTAATTATTCTAGTGGCTATTAATCCATTCCCGTGTCCGGTTAAATGAACGATTATTCGTACATATAAATACCCCGCCCATCGTGTCCGATCGAGTGTATATGGTAATTTATAGGGACGCCCAATTGTAAATCTTTATATTAACATTAACAAACTATCATTTAGTTAAACAAATATAAAGCCCATTAATAGCCCATAGTCTAATTTCCACAAGTGTCATTCTTTTTTCCAAACCCCAATTATGATACAAAGTCCAATTACCCAATTTTAGTAATTAGCCCAACATCATGATTACTTCGGATTAAATAAGCATAATAATAACTTAGCTATGAGACATTAATGTAAAAAGGTTGAACATAACTTACAATGATTAAAAATAGCGTAGCGTTACACGGACAGAATTTCGACTTACACCCTTACAACATTCGCTAACATACCCTTATTATTAGAATTATAATTAAAATTAAAATTAAAATATAAATATAAATATTTACGTAGTATTATGAGAGAAGAAGAAAAAGATTCTGAAAAATGCTCAGAATTCGGTTGGCTTTATAGGCAGTTTCTCATTTTTGGGGTCCGCGACTCGCGGCCAATTTTTCCTTCAAACTCCGCGAGTCGCGGAGTTTGAAATTACAGCTCAGAGGAGTTTGGCTCTTTTGTTTACCGACGGTTTTAAATAAATATAATATATTAAATAATTATAAGAATTATTTAAATATTATATTATATTTATGTGCATAGTTAACTTGTAATTTTTAGTCCGTTGCGTCGAGCGTTGAGAGTTGACTCTGGTCCCGGTTCCGGATTTTCGAACGTCCTTGCGTACAATTTAATATCTTGTACTTTGCATTTTGAATCTTGTACTCTTGTAATTTCGAGACGTTTCTTATCAATAATTGGAACCTCTTTGATTGTCTTTTGTACTTTTGAGCTTTTTGGTCGTTTGCGTCTTCAATTCGTCGAATCTGTCTTTTGTCTTCACCTTCTATTATTTAAACGAATATCACTTGTAAATAGAACAATTGCAACTAAAAGCTTGTCTTTTTTGAGGAATAATGCTATGAAATATATGTTCGTTTTTAGCATTATCACTTTCCAATAACATGTATATCATATATCTTTTACCAGTAATATATGTATTTAATTCATGATTCATAATAAACTATTTAACTACGAAATTAAGCATACAAGCATGCATAAACATTTATACTCGAGTACTAGACATGGATACGCTATTAATATATAAAAGATAAGATATGAATGCTTACGTATCAATATTGAGATTCAATATTGCAGGAAAGTACGTAGACGCAACAGAGATGATAAACACTAGGTTTGACTTGCGAACAAAACCCTCGAACAATGCCCATAACCTCCTTAGTAATTACCTATATTTTCCTTAGCTCTATCCCGCTCGAAAACTCATTTTGAAATTGTTTGGCCATAACCTCGTCGTAATATTTTATGTAAAATACTAATAATAACGGTAACGATATCTGATAATACTAATAATAATAAGATTAATATTATTAATCTTAATAATAATAATAATAATAATAATAATAATAATAATAATAATAATAATAATAATAATAATAATATAAATAATAATAATAATAATAATATAAATAATAATATAAATAATAATAATAATAATACAGAGATAGATAGAAAAGGAAATGAAAAACTGAAACGAACTCGTGCGAATTTATAGATGTGGCCAGATTTCAGACCCCATACGATCGCATGGTTTCTGTGTGTAATGGCCATGCGATCGCATGGCCTAGGATTCCAGCTTACATTTTCTTAACTTTTTGCTTGTCGACATGTTTTTATATAATATATATAATATATTTAATTTAAATAATTAATTATATATTATATTAAATTCATGTGCATTGTTGATTTATAATTTTAGTTTCGATAAGTCGTACGTCATCACTCAACTTATGTCCCGGTTCCGGTTTCTTGAATGCATTTTCGTATGCTTAGAAAACTTGTATTTTACGTTTCATGTCACGTACCTTTGTCAAAATATAGCCTTAAATTATCCCTTAATTATATCACTCGAAGTATATCTTAAACTTTCGAGTATTTTGGTCATTTACTTCTATAAATCATCGTCTCGTTGTATACATATACATATATACATATTCATTTTAAAATAGTGTTTTACTGTAGCAAAGGTACTGCAGCAAAGTTTTTTTACTGTAGCAAATAGTGATTTTCGAAAACACTGTAGCTTTTCGGGTGCTGTAGCAATTCGAAAATACTGTAGCAAATTAGTGTTTTACTGGTTCATCTTAAACGTTTTAGTTAACTTATCTAAATATCAATCAGATAATCAAACCAATAAGGTTAATGCACAGTATCATTTTCATAACACTTTGTTACGTTTTTAAGTTATAGTATATATATGTATCTATTTACATATAATTGTTCGCGAATCGTTGAGAAAAATCGAAGGGTATTTGAATAGTTTAAAATTTTGAGATTCAACTTCATAGACTTTGCTTATCATGTCAGAAACGTTAAAGATTAAGTTTAAATTTGGTCAGAAATTTCCGGGTTATCACACCTGAGAATAAACATACTTTCAAGTGTCAACCAAAAGGTTGGTGAGTTCATTAGTTTATCATCAATATTCATTTCCATAATTTCTAATAGACCACAAGATTTCATATTTCCATTTCATATAAACATCAATCTCATATCAGGCATTTGGCACGGCATAGAGATAAAAATCATTCATATGGTGAACACCTGGTAACCGACCTTAACAAGATGCATATAGAATATCCCCATCCCATCATTCCAGGACTCCCTTCGGACATGATAAATTCGAAGTACTAAAGCATCCGGTACTTTGGATGGGGCTTGTTGGGCCCAATAGATCTATCTTTAGGATTCGCGTCAATTAGGGTGTTTGTTCCCTAATTCTTAGATTACCATACTAAAAAGGGGCATATTCGATTTCGATAATCCAACCATAGAATGTAGTTTCGATTACTTGTGTCTATTTTGTAAAATATTTATAAAACAGCGCATGTATTCTCAGTCCCAAAAATATATATTGCAAAAGCATTTAAAAAGGGAGCAAATGAAACTCACAATATTGTATTTTGTAGTAAAAATACATATGACGACATTGAACGATACTTCTAATCATGATAATTTTAATAATAACGATACTTTTTATTATTAACTGCAATAATAATAATATTTTATAAAAATAATAATTCTATTCAAAATGATAATTTTTAATAATAATAATACTAAAATGATAATAATAATGATTTTTAATAATAACAATGATATTTCTATTAAAAATCATAATTTTAATAAAAATGATAGTTTTGAAAAAAAATATTAATTATTTTAGTAATAATAATAATAATAATAATAATTTAATAATATTAATTATTAGATAATAATAATAATAATGACGATAACGATAACGATAACGATAATAATAATCATCATTTTAACAATAATACTTAAAATTATAGATAATTCAATTGACCATATCTTTTAATACGTTCATCGAAATCATACGCTTTCTAAATGAAAAGTTATTAATTTTTCGCCAGCTTTCCAAAGACATGCATATCATATACCTTATCTCAGTAGCATATGTAACAAATTCATAATTCATCAAAACTATCTAACGACGAAATTAAGCATACAAGCATGCATGATCATATATATACTCGAGCACTAGTCAGGGATACACTATTAATATATAAAAGATAGGATATGATTGCTCATGTATCAATATTGAGATTCAATATTGCAGGAAAGGTACGTAGACGCAACGGAGATGATAAACACTAATTTGACTTACGAACAAAACCCCCGAACCATACCCATAACCTCCATATCTATAACCCATAATTTTCTTAGCTCTATCCCGCTTGAAAAACCATTTTTGGAAATCACTCGGACAGCACTCTGTCGTAACATTTTATGTATAATACTACTAATAATAATAATAAGATTAATAATAATAATATTAATCTTTAATAATATAATTATAATAATAATAATAATAATAATAATAATAATAATAATAATAATAATAATAATAATAATAATAATATAAATAATAAATATAACATGGAGTAATTGAAATGAAGATATAGATGGAATGAATTGAAATCAGTTTACATTCGAGCTTTATAGGCGAATTCTGGACCCCATATTCTCCGCGATTACGGATATATAGTGTTTAAGAGGCCCGCGATCGCGGAGCAATCTGTTACAGCTCATCCTCAATTAAAAACGTGGGCTGCCGAGTTTATTTATTATTTAATATATAATATATTTAATTTATATAATTATTTACATATTATATTATATTTTCGTGCATAGTTAACTTGTAAATTTAGTTCCAACGACTTGTGCACCGACACCCGACTTATCTTACGGTTCCGATTTCTCAAAATTATTTTCGTACGTTAAGAAAACTTGTACTTTACGTTGCGTGACTCGTACCCTTGTCAAAATTTAGACTTAAATTATTAATAAACAATATCACTCGAATTATATCTTGAACGTTCGAGTGTTTTGGTCATTTGCTTCTTTAAATCAACGTTTCGTTAGTTATATATATGGCAATATTAATTTAAATCAAAACAATTTGTGTCCAGTTAATATTATAATTAATCACTTTGTATATTATGTATATATATATATATATATATATATATATATATATATATATATATATATCTTCATTTAAAAAATATAAATTTGTACATATTATGTATCATTAAAATATTTATTTAATAATGTAATATTTTAGTTTTTCAAAATAATTATATCTCAAAGTTCATTTATAATCGTTTAGAAATTATTATTTAATATCACAATTACCTTTTTGAAACGGTATAAATATATTTGCAATTCATAATACAAAGCTTTTAATTATTTTCCTCTAATTTTTATATACATAATTAAATTACCTTATAAGACGTTTTAACAAAAAGTTCTTTTTATAACTGAAAACGTTTTAGTACGTTTGAAACTAAATCGAATAAATATTATAATTTTGTTTTCTAAAACTAATTATATTTAAGAATCATTTTGTTAGAAGTTTAAAATAATGAGAATCGTTATATCATAACATGTTTTAGAAAAGTAAAATCATATATGACACATAACAGGTTTCAAGTTTCTGAGTCATCGTTTGTTGGTGAAGCATAGGATAACATTCGATGGTTAATTAAATGTATGAAATCATTTAATGTAAATCGTTGATTTTACTTAACTTGTCAATATCCAACATCTAGGTTATTTACACTATACGTTCCTACTTTCACATTAAACGAAAAAAATTAAAGTTATAATAATTATCTTATTAAAGTCACGGAAAAAATATGGTAAAGCATGAATTTAAAATCAAACAGGAATCTCCACTATCCCTTGTCTAGTTCCCGTTAATTGGCGCTTTTGTTCTTACATGTAATCACCTTACCAATTATTCCGAATACCGTTATAAAAAGAAAGGTTTCCTAAATCAAAGTGGACCTCTCAACAAAGACCCATAATCATATCACAATGTTTCTGATAACTTAATCATTTGGTATCATCTACTAATTCCATTGATAAACATATTAAACTAAATACGTTCATGTAAAGTATTATACGTTTAATACTTTGCTAACATTTTCAAGTTATAATATACACACACACACACACACACACACACACACACACACACATATATATATATATATATATATATATATATATATATATATATATATATATATATATATATATATATATATATATATATATATATATATATATATATATATAATCATAACCATTTATATAACGGTTCGTGAATCGTCGGAATTTGGTCGAGGTTAAATGAATGTATGAACATAGTTTAAAATTTTTGAGATCCAACTTAACAAACTTTGCTTATCGTGTCGGAATAATATAAAGATAAAGTTTAAATTTGGTCGGAAATTTTCGGGTTGTCACAGTACCTACCTGTTAAAGAAAATTCGTCCCGAAATTTGATCGAGGTTGTCATGGCTAACAATAAGTATGTTTTCATGACTCATATGAGTTGGAAATTAGAGTTTTATCGTTATTAAGTAATATGGATAAAACAATTTGTTTATGTGAAGAATACGAGTGAAACTATCGCAAAAGAGTGAAATGAGTAAGTGTAGATTAGTCATATATTTTGACGTAGATAGGATTGAATTACGGAGTTCAAGGGATTTTGAGAAAACCTTCGTAATAATATTTGATTCTTCGGTAATTAAGGAATTTAGGATTCGCTTTGATTAAATGCGATAACCTGTTTTGATTGCTCTGTCGGATATCTTACTATATATCCACTCCCTTCGTTTCCTCAATTCCACATCTCACACCTTTTATTCTTTCTCCCTCAATTTATATTTTAAAGCATTCGTCAATATGCTTCATCCAGTTCTGATTCTTGATATACTCCTAACTTTCATATCTATCGTTCTTCTTTTTCATCTGCCACCGGAGGAATCTATTCACTTCTACTATACTCTTAGTTTTATAGTGTTTCTAGTTCTCCCGTGTCTTTACGTTGCAATACTTATTGATATACACGGTTTGTAATTTATGCTCTGTCGTCGGGCCTATATATATATATATATATATATATATATATATATATATATATATATATATATATATATATATATATATTAGAGTCCCTGCTTCTGTCTTTCTATAATCATCGACATCCAAAGTTAATGCTCTCTCCTATTTGCTGCGATTTATACCCCCATTTCTATTTTGGAGCTTCATGCTCTGTTTTCTCTTCTATCCATTAAGTACCGCATGTAATGGTCCAGAATTCGCAGATACGAATTTTGAAATGAACTATGTTCTAAGAAGGAAATTGTAATGGCACGATCTTGATCTGTCAAATTACCAGAATACCTCCGAAAAGGCCGAATCATCAAGAAAAATATTTTCTTGATATGTTTAAAGTTTAAGTAGAATACAAGAGTCATGTAACATGACACATGATGATGTTATGACCTGTGAATCATCACGTTCCATTTAGAAACTCAGCATGAGTTACTGTAATATAATCACGTTGATCAAGTGTCATTATATTATACTAACTCATGCTTCAGTTCCCAATACTACTTCAAAAACATTCATACTTCAAACTCGAAGGTTTCAGAATTTAGAAACTAAACAGTTTCCTTTATGATGTAATACAGATAACGTGAAGAGATAAATGATTTTAGATAAGAATAGTTATGAAAATATCTTCAGAAATATCGAGGATATTTATAATGAAAGATACGATGATATCTTAGAATTTTTAATATCAGAGGATGATGAAGAATATTGTCCACAAGGGTTTAGAATCAGGAGCAAGGTATTCGTTAATGACTTCAGTAGATACTGAATCATTTGGATAATTTGAAGGCAGGTTTAGTCTTTATGATTTGTCCACGGCCTCCTTCATAGTTTGCTCAATTCGTTTTCCAGTTCCAAACCTTCTATTTTTCTGAGCTTTGCTAACACCTTATTCTTTATCATCAAACTCTCGACTGTTAAGGTCGTTTACAGTTTTTGCTGCTTCATCAGCATTTTTCCAAAATTCGGAGAACTAGTTCGCAGTTTAGGGCGTTTTTCAGAAACTTCACATTCGAAGTATATAAGTCTAGGAGATGGACGTTATATGTATATATATATATAACTGTTAATGTAGACATGCTGCGAGATTTCAAAATACTAATTGCTGATTTTCGATAATTGGTATGATAATTCTCGTTGCAAGGTGCGGATAAGTATATGATAGGGTTTCAATGAATATAATGATTTTTCTGAAAATCAAAGATTAATGAATTTGTTGGTAAGTTTACTGCTAATGTGGTGGAATATAAATGGTTCCCCGATGGCGAAAGGGCAACGTATATATCGAGGTTATAATAAGACTGTTTCGACTGAAAAATCGAAGTTGACTTGCTGGAGCTGTGATAAAACTGGCTACTTTGGAAAGGAATCACAAAGTTATTTTTGCTAATAAATGCCAAAAGATCTGACACATATACGTGTTAAACTATGACTTTGGTTTCGAGAGTTTTTTAGGGGCATGATTGTGGATAACATGTGGTTGGATCATCATCTCGACTGTTCATTATTTGAAGTGTCTTCAGGAATTTCGAGGGGTTGGAACACAGATTGTAATCGTTAATATACATATGGTGTTCTAGGATTTTGAATGATACAAATATTTTTCTGGTTTCTATGATGTTCTAGCACGGCTTTGAAGTCTCAGTATAGCTTTGAAAGATGTAGGAATCTAAGAGTGACGATACCGGTTATATCTCGACTTGGATTCTGATATGTTAAAATCAGAATATGTAATTGAATTTGGATGAGTGTGGTTGTTTTGATTTCTATGAAAGAATGTATATCGTTGTGAAAGTAGTGAGTCTAGTTGATAATTTATTGAATCAGAATTAAAGAATGTAACATATTAATTGTGAATTTATATAACTCTCGGGTATTACCTACCCGTTAAAAGTTTCACAAGTAATCTTTTGTACGAGAGAATTTTATTACAATTTTTATGAAAATATTAATATGTATATTTTCTTCAAATGTAATATAGATTTAATGAGTTAATATCATATTAAGCTCATTTTATTTTCAGCTGGAACCAGAAATGAATAATCTCTAAAACTTTAGAAATTTCGTAATCTTTGTGGATTATCACTTCAACGTAAATGAAATTACGAATCAATAATTCATTATTCATTTTTATTGATATTTACTCGGTGAATGATGTTGGTGTTCGCGGAATTCTTGTAAACTTCGCAAGGAACGAATAATGTTGTCTAGAAAGTTTCGAATACATCGAAGATGAAAGTGTAAAATCAAACATATAATTGATTAATACACTTGATTTATTATGAATTGGAATTCATTGAGTATGGGACAGAGATTGTAGTTAACAATGGCTAAGTCGTTAAAGAAGGATGTACATCATTGCATATTAGTAATATGAATTCACCGAGTAGTATCTACCCTTATTTAATTCATATATAATAGCTTAGTACGGAAGATATATTATGATTTCAAGATTTATATATATAAGATATACATATAAATTCTTCAGTGAAAATGGGTTAATACTTCATAACTTGTTATTTCAACATACCCATTGATGATTGTAATGTTGATATTGCCGCTGATTATGAAGCTGTGTAACATGTGGTGCTACAGATGTTGTTGGTGTTGACGATGCTGACGGCATTAACAGTGTTGGTGATGCTAACGATACTGTTGATGCTGCTGGTAAAACAAGTCTAACTTGTAAATCATGTACCTTTTCGGTCAGGGTTTCATTTCCTCATTTCTATTCACTCACTCATCTGGTTTATAATTAGAACTAGAATAAATAATCTCTAAAACTTTTAGAAACTACATATTCTCTGCAGAATATTTTTTCGATGAAGTTATGAATCAATATTTCATCGTTTGTTGTTGTTGGTATTCCTTGGTATCTACAGGGCGTGTGACGTCGGTGCTCGTGGGACAGATTGTGATGTTGGGGCTTGCGATATGGATGTTGTTGGAGGTACTGGTGTTGTTGATGGTGGTACTGTTGATGCCGATGCCGCTGCTGGTGTTTGTAACCTTTGCACCATATTCTCCAAAGCCAGTATCCGAGCGCGAAGCTCGTTGACTTCTTCTATTACTCCGGAATGATCGGTGGTTCGGACGAGCGGATGAATAAGATCTAGAATTTGAGATAGTATGTAGTCATGACGAGACACTCTGGAAATGAGAGAGAAAATGGTGTCTCGGACAGGTTCTCCGGTAAGTGCTTCAGGTTCTTCGCTAAGAGGGCAATGTGGTAGATAGAAGGGATCGCCTTCTTCTTGTCTCCAAAACGAACCCATCCCCAATTCATCCAGAATAGATGATGACTAATTGGTTGATCCATTCCGGTCATACTGCTTTCGGAGCTCGAGTGGAAATCCATATCGGAGTAACTGTCGGAATCTGAAGGACTCGAACTAGTTGAGGGCTCCATCTCGTACGATCAGGGAAATGAAATTTGATATGAAATAGATTATAGAATTTAGATTAGTATTCTTCAATACATAATTTACATATGTATATATGATACCAAAATCCCATATGTTAAGGAGAAATTTTCGGAAAATGTCAGGCAGAGTTCACTGTAATAGATATGCTTAGGATATGAAATTTGTCTATACACTATCTACGCAATAAATGCAGTAGGACGCGTTTAGACTTAAGATGATAAGCAGGTAATTTCCGACAAAAATGATAAGCAAAACTTTTGACATGCAGACACGGTCGAAGTCCAGACTCATTAATGCATCTTAATATCTATCAGTTATACACACTAATGCAAGACCTGGTTCGCTAAGACCACCTCTCTGATACCACATGAGATGACCCGTCCTAATCCATAAGGACGAATACAATAACATATGATTACATTGCGAGATATTTGACCTCTATATGATACATTTTACAACATTGCATTCGTTTTTAAAAGACAACTTTCATTACATCGAATGTTGACAGGCATGCATACCATTTCATAATATCCAAACTATAAATGACCTAATCTGTCATTTATTTAATAATAATCTTATTGAACTCAATGACTTGAATGCAACGTCTTTTGAAATATGCCATTAATGACTCCAAGTAATATCTTTAAAATGAGCAAATGCACAACGGAAGATTTTTTTCAAACCTGAGAATAAACATAATTTCAAGTGTCAACCAAAAGGTTGGTGAGTTCATTAGTTTATCATGAATATTCATTTCCATAATTTTTAATAGATCACAAGATTTCATATTTCCATTTCTTATAAACATCAATCTCATATCAGGCATTTCG